>NC_047031.1:19815353-20115353 GCF_902652985.1 Pecten maximus | reverse complement strand
AGGCGAGTTTCGTGATGATTTGGAATGCATCAATATTTAAACGTGTCTAAAAATATGGAATGGTTTTTTAATTGTTTGTTTTTAGGTCATCTGACCCGAAGGGTCAGGTTGACCTATAGCCATCGTGCTTCGTCCGTCGTCGTGCGCCGTGCGCCGTCAGCCGTCCGTAAACTTTTCACATTTCAATCTTCTTCTCAAGTTCCACCAGTGGGATTAAGATGAAACTTGCCAGAAATGATCCTGAGATGGTCCTGACCAAGTGTTGTTATTTATCGGGTTGGTCCGAAATCCAAGATGGCCGCCAAAGCTGCCATTTTGAAAACACATTTCAAACTTCTTCTCAAGTTCCACCAGTGCTGTTGGGCTGAAACTTGCCAGAAATGATCCTGAGATGATCCCGACCAAGTGTTGTTATTTTTCGGGTCGGTCCGAAATCCAAGATGGCCGCCATAGCCGCCATCTTGAAAAACACATTTTAAACTTCTTCTCAAGTTCCACCAGTGCTGTTGGGCTGAAACTTGCCAGAAATGATCCTGAGATGATCCCGACCAAGTGTTGTTATTTTTCGGGTCGGTCCGAAATCCAAGATGGCCGCCATAGCCGCCATCTTGAAAAACACATTTTAAACTTCTTCTCAAGTTCCACCAGTGCTGTTGGGCTGAAACTTGCCTGAAATGATCCTGATATGATCCCAACCAAGTGTTGTTATTTTTCAGGTCGGTCCGAAATCCAAGATGGCCGCCATAGCCGCCATCTTGAATAACACATTTTAAACTTCTTCTCAAGTTTCACCAGTGCTATTGAGCTGAAAGTTGCCAGAAATGATCCTGATATGATCCCAACCAAGTGTTGTTATTTTTCCGGTAGGTCCAAAATCCAAGATGGCCGCCATAGCCGCCATCTTGAAAAACACATTTTAAACTTCTTCTCAAGTTCCACCAGTGCTGTTGAGCTGAAACTTGCCAGAAATGATCCTGAGATGATCCCGACCAAGTGTTGTTATTTTTCGGGTCGGTCCGAAATCCAAGATAGCCGCCATAGCCACCATCTTGAAAAACACATTTAAAACTTCTTCTCAAGTTTCACCAGTGCTATTGAGCTGAAACTTGCCTGAAATGATCCTGATATGATCCTGATCAAGTGTTGTTATTTTTCAGGTCGTTCCGAAATCCAAGATGGCCGCCATATCCGCCATCTTGAAAAACACATTTTAAACTTCTTCTCCAGTTCCATCGGTGCCATTGAGCTGGAAATGGGTGAGGATGTCAAGGAAGGCGAGCCAACATAGTGTTGTTATTTTTTTGGCCTCGTAAAAACTTTTACATGGCATCAATATGGCGGCCATTTTGTAACATGATTGCGCAATCATTGTTTTCCTGTACAACACCTATTTCAAACTTCTTCTCAAATTCCACCTGTGGAATTCAGCTCTAACTTACCAGAAATGATCCTGAGATGGTCCTTACCAAGTGTTGTTATTTATCGGGTCTGCCAGAAATCCAAGATGGCCGCCATGGCAGCCATCTTGAAAAACACATTTTTAACTTCTCCAGTTCCACTGGTGCCATTGAGCTGGAAATTGGTGAGGATGTTAAGGAAGGAGGGCCAACAAAGTGTTGTTATTTTTTCGGCCTCCTAAAAACTTTGACATTGCAGCAATGGCAGCCATTTTGTAACATGATTGCGCAATCATGGTTTTCCTGAACAACACCTATTTCAAACTTCTTCTCAAATTCCACCGATAGGATTCAGCTCTAACTTACCAGAAATGATCCTGAGATGGTCCATACCAAGTGTTGTTATTTATTCGGTCGGTCAGAAATCCAAAATGGCCACCATGGCCAACAGTGCCACTATATACTTGCTACAGAGAATGCATACTACAATAATATAAGGGTTTTAATTTAGAGTCAGATGACCGTTAAGGCCCCTGGGCCTCTTGTTTGTTTTGTTTTTGTTTTTGTTTTTTTAAACAATCTGACATTGTCAAAGTAACAAAGGCATATTTTTATTTACTATATCTTTCATCCCTTATGAGTGGAAACTGGTGTAAGATCTGTAAAAGGTCACATAAGCTGTAGTGGAACAACCAGTTGTCCCTTGTGAAATAGTTCTTTTTTCTATTTGTTCTTTTTGGTCCGAGTCTTCCATTCAGCAGTTTGTTTGGACAATAAAATGTGCTACATTTTAGGGATTAAACAAATATGATTAACATTTATATATCGAAGTATTCACCTCTGCAATTTTTAACCGAATCATCGAGTAATCACTGAATATAACCAAATATCATCAAAGAACTTTGGTGTAAGACAATATCTTAGGTAGAATTCACAATTATATCAGAAGTTTTGGTGTAAAATTGGTGTATTTAAGTAGGGATATGCATGTTTAGTTGTTTAACAGGGTTTTACTGTACATGGCACATTGTATTGAGTACCTGGTATGCTTTTATCAGTAGTATGGAAGTAATGTAACATTGATTAACAAAAATGATAGAATGTATTCCATCAAAAATTAATATAATCCATCTTTTACAGGCGGCCAGCCCAACTAAATATTGAGATGGCAGAAGAGATGGACGGCAACCATCAGGACAGCGATCAAGAAGAGGGCACGCCAAATATTCTGCAACAGCTTGACATTGAACAGGAAGAGGGCAATCTGGACATTGTGCAACAGCATGACATAGAACAGGAAGAGGGCAATCTGGACATTGTGCAACAGCATGACATTGAACAAGGTGGTGAGCCAGACATTATGGAACAGCATAACAATGGACAGGAAGAGGGTGCATCAGTGTATGACTTTAGTGAAGATGATGTGGTGAACCTTGGTATCGCGAGAAGGGTTTGGCTGGGTTGAGAAGAGGAGGAAATACTACCTGAACTAGCTGAAGAGTAAGTTTCTTGCTTAGATAATGTATTTCCACATTGAATTTTTGAACATTATGTATGCGACAGAGAAAATGTGTTGCGTCAATGGAAAATTCAATATCTATAATGTTGAATTTTAGCTGGTCTTCACAGATATTGTTATGAAGTTATTGTAACTTTAAGTTATTGTAACTGAAGGCTGATAATTGTATATTGAGTGCATGTTACAACGAATTAGTAGAATTTAATGCAAAAAAAAAAAGTAAGACAAACTCGATTTTTCATTTGAAACATGATTTATATTAATCGGGTTTTGGAGAATTATGGTTGGTAGAGCATGTGTTAAATGAAAAATATTTTTTGTTGCTAAAGAAACACCGGATACATGATATTTTTATTCAAGAATTAAAACAAAAATTCTTCAATGTGTAATAGTCACTAATACACATAAACATATTGTTGACCAGTTTGTTACACAGGTCTACCTGAGCAAGCCACTGACTTTGAAAATAAAACATATTTTAGGTTAATATAGGACGAGTGCACATTCTCTGAATGTTGAAACTGGTAGATACCATGGTATCCCTAGATCTGAAAGGTTATGTACGCTATGTGAAAGTAATGAAGTTGAAAATGAAACTCATTTTATATTGTTGTGGCCAACTTATTCAGAATTAAGAGTTTATAAAATATGGTATATCAATTCATACTTTTACCATCAACCATCAAAATAACGGAACTGTTCTCTAGCAATAATGTCAAAACTTTAAGGAATTCTGGAAGATATATAATTCATGCTATGGCTAAGAGATAATTAAATTTATATAGTTAAGATATTGTTTATATTTGCCATCTTTCTAACGTTATGTATTGACTTTTGAGGTCACCTGAGAAGAAGTAAATTAAACTAACTGAAAACAAGAGGCCCAGGGGCCTTAACGGTCATCTGATTCTAAATTAAAACCCTTATATTATTGTAGTATGTATTCTCTGTAGCAAGTATATAGTGGCACTGTTGGCCATGGTGGCCATCTTGGATTTCTGACCGACTCAATAAATAACAACACTTGGCAAGGACCATCTCAGGATCATTTCTGGTAAGTTAGAGCTGAATCCCACCGGTGGAATTTTAGAAGAAGTTTGAAATAGGTGTTGTTCAGGAAAACCATGATTGCACAATCATGTTACAAAATGGCCGCCATTGCTGCCATGTCAAGTTTTTACGAGGTCGAAAAAATAGCAACACTATGTTGGCTTGCCTTCCTTGACATCAGCAACCATTTCCAGCTCAATGGCACCAATGGAACTGGAGAAGTTTAAAATGTGTTTTTCAAGATGGTGGTTATGGCGGCCGTCTTGGATTTCGGATGGGCTCGAAAAATAACAACACTTGGTCGGGATCATATCAGGGTCATTTCAGGCAAGTTTCAGCTCAATAGCACTGGTGGAACTTGAGAAGTTTAAAATGTGTTTTTCAAGATGGCGGTCATGGCGGCCATCTTGGATTTCGGACCGACCCGAAAAATAACAACACTTGGTCAGGATCATTTCAGGTAAGTTTCAGCTCAATAGCACTGGTGGAACTTGAAAAGAAGTTTAAAATGTGTTTTTTCAAGATGGCGGCCACGGCGGCCATCTTGGATTTCGGACCGACCTTAAAAATAACAACACTTGGTCAGGATCATATCAGGATCATTTCAGGCAAGTTACAGCCCAACAGCACTGGTGGAACTTGAGAAGAAGTTTAAAATGTGTTTTTCAAGATGGTGGCTATGGCGGCCATCTTGGATTTCGGATCGGCCCGAAAAATAACAACACTTGGTCGGGATCATATCAGGATCATTTCAGGCAAGTTTCAGCCCAACAGCACAGGTGGAACTTGAGAAGTTTAAAATGTGTTTTTCAAGATGGCGGCTATGACGGCCATCTTGGATTTCGAATCGGCCCGAAAAATAACAACACTTGGTGGGGATCATGTCAGGATCATTTCTGGCAAGTTTCAGCCCAACAGCACTGGTGGAACTTGAGAAGAAGTTTAAAATGTGTTTTTTCAAGATGGCGGCCATCTTGGATTTCGGACCGACCCGAAAAATTAAAACACTTGGTTGGGATCATCTCAGGATCATTTCTGGCAAGTTTCAGCTCAATAGCACTGGTGGAACTTGAGAAGAAGTTTAAAATGTGTTTTTCAAGATGGTGGCTATGGCGGCCATCTTGGATTTCGAATCGGCCCGAAAAATAACAACACTTGGTGGGGATCATCATAGGATAATTTCTGGCAAGTTTCAGCCCAACAGCACTGGTGGAACTTGAGAAGAAGTTTAAAATGTGTTTTTTCAAGATGGCGGCTATGGCGGCCATCTTGGATTTCGGACCGACCCGAAAAATAACAACACTTGGTTGGGATCATATCAGGATCATTTCAGGCAAGTTTCAGCTCAATAGCACTGGTGGAACTTGAGAAGAAGTTTAAAATGTGTTTTTCAAGATGGCGGCTATGTCGGCCATCTTGGATTTCGAATCGGCCCGAAAAATAACAACACTTGGTGGGGATCATCTCAGGATCATTTCTGGCAAGTTTCAGCTCAATAGCACTGGTGGAACTTGAGAAGAAGTTTAAAATGTGTTTTTCAAGATGGCGGCCACGGCGGCCATCTTGGATTTCGGACCGACCCGAAAAGTAACAACACTTTGTCGGGATCATATCAGGATCATTTCCGGCAAGTTTCAGCTCAATAGCACTGGTGGAACTTGAGAAGAAGTTTAAAATGTGTTTTTCAAGATGGCGGCCACGGCGGCCATCTTGGATTTCGGACCGACCCGAAAAGTAACAACACTTTGTCGGGATCATATCAGGATCATTTCCGGCAAGTTTCAGCTCAATAGCACTGGTGGAACGTGAGAAGAAGTTTAAAATGTGTTTTCAAAATGGCGGCTATGGCGGCCATCTTGGATTTCAGACCGACCCGAAAAATAACAACACTTGGTCAGGACCATCTCAGGATCATTTCTGGCAAGTTTCAGCTTAATCCCACTGGTGGAACTTGAGAAGAAGATTGAAATGTGAAAAGTTTACGCACGGCGGACGGCGCACGACGACGGACGAAACATGATGGCTATAGTTCAGATCATCTTCGGGTCAGATGACCTAAAAATTCAAAACTCAGGTAACCGTTAAGACCAATGGGCCTCTTGTTATTGTTTGTCTTGTTGTTTACAAGTACAGGTGTAACATCAACAGTTTCTTAGTAACTGTGATCATAAATATCAAAAGAACATGTTTCCCTACTTTCAAAAATTGACCAAAACGATTGTTTATAATTGTTTATATTAACCATTTGTATATGACTTTTTTCATGATGGCGTCATAATGTTATGATGCATTGAGCTGTATTTTAACTATGTTTTAAATTATACTGGCTGTGTTCTCCCCCATCTTGTAAAATGAAATGTTATAATTTGTATGTATATTATAATCCTATATATGCTGATGCAAAGGAATAAAATGAAAATTGAAATTTAAAAAATTAAAATAAAAAATGCTTGCAAACATATAGATGTTACGTAAAACGTAGGTTGTGACACTTCACCTGTTCTAATTAATAATATCTTAATGACCCTGATAGGACATGAAACAATGTAAAACAATTATCTGAATAATTGTCTGCGGGGAATAGAAACCATGACATTTTTCTTAAATAAGTTTCATTGATCATTGGTTTACTTTGGGTTCTTTTACAGATTGAAGATTGGCGAGTTTGTGAAGGTAAAGTTCGAAGTACAAAGGGGCAAAAAGACGACCAGCCAATTCTTCATTGGAATGGTAAGTTTTTCGGGAGAATGAGATATTAATGTGCGTTGAATCCCTTAAATTCCTGTTAATTAAATGTCAATCTTTAATTCATTATCATGAAATGAGCCAAAAACCTCCAGCTTTTATTCATGTCATGTAAATTTAAGTCTTAAGTGACTTAATTTCATATTGTGTGTTCATAAACAATACCAGTGAACAGATGTAAATTATCTTTTTCAAAGGCAGTCCATGGCCAAGAGTGAACCAACAGTGTGAATTATAAGGCCATATATATATATATATATATGTTGATATGAACATATGATTGATTATGATTTTCAAATGATCGTAGGCGTAATTTAATATAATCAAAATATACAAACAATAATTCTTTGCTTATGAAATGTCTGGCCACTATTCACCTATAGAAGTTAATGGTAATGAATAAATTAACATAGTGTAAAGATATCTATCTATCTATGATTAGTAACTGTCCCATTTATCACATTAAAAATCAAACTTTTTATTGTCTCATTTGGAATTTATGTATCTGACCCAATTTACAAATCAACAAAAGAATGTATCAATCTATCAGTTAGTTAGGCTTGTTATTGATACTTAAAATTCTCTTGATTGTTGCATTGCAGATTACAGAGAAAGTGCCAGATATTGTTGTTACGTTTTTGAAGGACACCAAAGACAGCAAAGTTAAATTCTGGTCTATCCTGGATGATTATAGTGAGGTGGATAAGGATAGAGCGATATGTTTTTAACTGACTGCAAATATCTTTAATATATATATAGTGTGCGTGTGGTGAGGTATTTGTCCTTGCCTATCTTGTTCCAGACATTCAGGTATGTACAGCTTATATTTAGTATTAAATTTCATGTCTACTTTATCAAAAGTAGGACTTTGACTCATTTTATAATAAAGTGTAAATAAAGACTATTATTATTTTAGTTAATTACACCCTCACCCCCTACCCAACCCGCTTCAAACATGCTAAAAAATATACAATTATACAATACCTTCAGACTCTCTGATGATGCCTGAGGGCAAATGTACCTTATCATCCATTCTTCTTACTGGAAAATAAGAGTTTCTTTATATATAAAAAAAGAAGACGCGTGACATAATAATTATAACTTATACATTTATAACTACATGTAAATAATGTCGGTGTTTATTTGTGTTCTATCTGTAACCAAATTTGTTTGAAATTTGACGTTTCATAACTTTATCTCATTGTAAGATCATTAAACTTGTGATCTGAAATTGGAGGTTAATTTAAGCAAGGTGCATGTTACTTCTACATATTACACACACTACTGATTAAAAATTAACATTGTGTCTAAATTACTGTAAATAGGAATTCGAGTGGTTCGGTCAGTAATAATACAGTGATATTGCTAGTTTAATGAATTAATTTTATTTCACCTGTTGCATTCTCTGTTGTGTAATTGAACCATTAGTAAGATATTACAAGTAGTTCTATGCAATTATTGGTTTTATATCAGATTTATGTATGATGCCTTGATGGAAATGTTGAGGTGAAAGTTTGTTTTTTCATTTGCATGATCAGGAAATTGAAATTATTCAAAGGTGCTGTTGCAGAACCGCCCACAGCGATTTCTTGAAATCGACTATATTTTCCAGTAAAGCTATGAAAAATACATATGGAACAAGATGTTATTTTCCACTTGACCCATAAGCGCGCCCATAGCGCCATCTACTTCACTTTTTCGTTTACAAGCATACCTGTGTTTTTCACAGACCCATAAGTGGTATTTCTGTTTGTCACTGAGAGGTTTTCTCACGACTAGTTATGGTACATACATTGTAGTTTAAAATGATAAACAGTTGACCATGAAAAAACAAACGAGTTTAGTACAAGACGTAGAAAACCAAAATTCGAAAATTTTCATCAAATTCAAAATACCATTTTTAAAATCAAGCGGCAAATTCGGCACGATAATATGCGAGTAATATCGATGTTAGTGTTTTAAAAACATATTTGACTATCCCTCTGTATACCAGCAAAAGAAAGTCGTGCCGAATCACTGGATAAGGGCAGTAATTCAATGTTGAAAAATGTATGTGGAAAAAATGCACAGGCGATACAAGTGGTCCTTGTCGTACACAATAATACAACGTATTGATTTATTATGAAAATGATTTGATGCAATGTCCATGGCAATGTATTATGTTCGACTATGTTAAACATAATTATAGTAGTTCCGTATTACGTATGATTCATCATTTTTCTCACTTGACCATCTTCGTCTTCAGTACTTCTTCAAAGCTTCTCCTCCGCTGGGGTGTGCCACACAAAAGTTCCCTTTGCCACTTGGTCTTTTGACTACTCACCGCGAATGGTGCTCGGCGTGTTGTTATAATTGCTGTTACGTTTTACAATTCTATTTAGTTCAGTTATTCTGTAGTAAAGTTGTCTTTGTCTCAAATAGGAAAATGGAGAACTCCTGCGTTGGGTTGGGATGTAAAGTTAAGTTCAAGTACAACCAGGTTGGCGATGGTAAAAATCCGCGAAAAATTCAGGACTGGATGAAAGATGTTCTCCTTTCTGAAGGTGTCATACTTTCTGAATCAACAGAAGCAAAGATGTGTCCTAAATGCTTTCCCAGATACCTCAAGAAACGTCCTGCATCCGAGAATGCCAATGAACCGGAACGGAAAAAAGCTTCCGTAGACAATGATGATTCTGTTGACGAATCTCACACTCTGGACGGGTATCTTTCTGTAGGTGATTTATACTATGCCCCTTCTTCAAACAGAAAATGTAGCATTTGTCGAATTTACAACATGGAGAGTTCTAGCTGCAGCAGTGAGAAAGCAAGACACAGCTGCTTATCAAACATCAACTGTACATGCCTGAGAATTCCAGGGTGTGTTCAAGTCATCTTATTGGTAAGGATATCAGTCCTGACATTGAGCCGGTTTTGACAGGGAGGGATAAACTTGTTAATCACTTAGCCACCAAGTCACCAGCTGTTATCAACGATTTACTCAAAATCATACAGAACATGTCCAATAACTTGTCACCGCTTGTATTAAACTTCGACAGCATGGATGATGAAGATTGCCAAGCTTAGACAGGCTGGGATTGTAATTAATTCAATCAAATACACGATGCATGTTCCGAACATATTACTGGTATAAAAGCATTGTCATCTAAGAATGCCCTTCTGCTGTTTTGGGTTAAACTCAAAACAGACATATCTTTCAGTCAGTTGGCTTCTCTTTTCCGCATTCACAAATCGAGCGTCATCAGAACCTTCCAGATCGTTACAGATGCTCTAAATCAAGCCGTAGTTCCCACACATCTTGGTCCGGATCACGTGTCTAGGGCGCAAGCGTTGGATCACAATACAGTTTTCACAAAAACATTCTTCGGCAACAAAGTCACTGTAATATTGGATGGTACATATATATATATCGGCAAAAGTGAATAACATGAGTTTCAGCGGAAAAGTTACTGCGGTCAAAAAACGCAACCACGTGAATTTTATGAGTATTGTGTTCCCTAACGGTTACGTTCTAGACACTGTCGGCCCATTTCTTGGTAGTGATAATGACGCCAAAATCACTGACAAGATACTTACCTCATTACAAAGTCTGTCAGGTATCCTAGAGGAAGATGATCAGGTAATTGTAGACAGGGTTTTCCGAGACATTTTGAGCAAACTATCAGACGAGGGATACGAGACTCACATGCCGACATTTCTCAAACCTGGACAGAGTCAACATGATGGTATAGAGACAAACACAGACAGGTGTATCACTAAAACAAGATGGGTGGTCGAAAGTTATCACTCTCGTTTCAAGCAATTCATATTTTTTAAAACTGAACTCGCATCAAACTACTTCATCAAAAATCTCGAAAGTCTTCTGAAAAGTGTCACGGTATGTCTGAATTGGCTACGTGGACCCATCTATCAGCCTTCATCAACAAAAGCAGCCGAAGATGAAAAAGTTGCTCTGGAGATGAAGTCACTTCTAAACAAGTCCAACATCCTAGCAGAGCGTGTTGAGAAAGAGCCAGACCTATCACGGAGAGCCAAATCTCAATGGCAGAAGCTAGATGCAGCCCAGCTGGAGTTCCCACGTCTTGACCAAGAATATCTAGAAACTCGGTCATGTGGGACGTACCAGGTGAAGTTGGCCCCCGGATACATATCGGACATTTGACAGCAGATGGAGATTATGTAGTCATGGTATACCAACACTCTTCTGGCCTGATTCGATGTCAAATCCGATCTCGTCATCAATCGCAAACGAAATACAACATATGGATCCAGTACTCAGTTACCGAACAACCACCAATACAGAATTACTACTGTACGTGTCCAACCGGTCAGAGGACTGTATATGTGCTGATATCGCCAGTGTTCTCTTCTACCTTGGGGTCTATGTCCATAGTCAGTCTCGAAAACCACTTAGACCAACCAGGTTTATGCCACTGATGAAGTAAATAGCCCGCTAATACATATAATCCAGAATGTAGGGAAGATACTACATTGAATGTTCTGATATACAAAACGTAGCGTCATTGTCACTCTTCAAAAATGATCGACAGTGTCTAGAATGTAACTGTGAAGGAATATAATACTCACGTATATATGATATTAAGTTCTAAATACACAAATAATATATGATGAGCTGAATGAGCAAGAACAACGCACATTAGTTGTACAACAAAGTCATGGAGATAGGAAAATTGGTAAAGGGACAAACATTATCCTGACAAAAATCTTGAAACAAAGTTTCCTTGAAGGCGAATTCGTCCAATCGTGTTTCCTATAATATTTCAACTTATTTCTTGCCCGGACGAGATGTCTTCACTAGCATGCAGTGCTTTCAGTACTTTGATCTATATGAAGATTTATGGGGGGTTCACTAATAGAAGTTGCAAAAACGAGGCATATCCAGTAATTCTGAAGTGCAATTTTTTTTTCATGGATTACACAAATGAATGGAGATATTTTCTATCGACAAAATTCGATAGTACTCTGGGTTTGAATTAGACAAAATGCCGTTTAAACGTGCATTCAACTTTTTGAGAAATATCATATTTTATGTTTGATGTCAAATTTCACAGAAACTAACGAAAAGATTTATACAATCGATATTCGATTACGTTGCCCGATATATAAATGTAATTTTAGTACAATTTTCCTTACAAACAAATAACATTTTGACCTTATAAATACTTGATAAAGTGTGATTGGTCAACCAATCAGAAACGTTCTGCCTGATGAGAGTCGCCGAGCGATGTGTGCGACATCAAAGGGATACCATTAGTTCTGTTTCTAAATAATAAGACAATTTAGGCAAAATTGCTATAGATATGAAAGATATTTACGACTTTGGTACAAAAGGGCCTCGTTCTGGCATGTCCGGAACGGAACAAGGTTTTCATATGTACTATCAGATGCCCCATGAATATGTCTATCCGGGCATTAGGTAAAGGATCGATTTCCTTCGTGGGCGGTTTTAGAGCATTCCTGCAACAGCACCTTTGAGTAGTCCGTGGCAGATTGTAATCATTATAAATACTAACTGTGATATAACTGTGATATCTACTCAGATACAAAAGAAAACTGGTAGTATAAATGTTTTTATTTTTATTTTTGATGCTTTGGTTTGGTTTGGTTTGGTTTATTTTGTTTAAAGTCCTATCAACGGCTAAGGTCATTAAAGGACGGCCTCCCGTGCGTGCGACATGCATGCGTGTGGTGAGTGCGTATGTGTGTTTTGGGAGGCTGCGGTATGTTCGTGTTAAGTCTCCTTGTGATAGGCCGGAACTTTTGCCGATTTATAGTGCTACCTCACTGAAGCATACTGCCGAAGACACCCCGTAGCACACCCCACCCGGTCACATTATACTGACAACGGGCCAACCAGTCGTCCCACTCCCAATATGCTGAGCGCTAAGCAGGAGTAGCAACTACCATTTTTAGAGGCTCTGGTATGTTTCGGCCAGGGGACAGAACCCAAAGCCTTCCTGACAGGGGCGAACGCTCAACTAAAGGCCAAAAGTGAGGCATTGTCAAGGGAGACATTAGGAAGAAGAAAGTTGTTCAGAAAGAATAGAAAATATAAGATCCCAAATTTAGTCGCCTCTTACGATCATGCAATGGGGGCAGCAGCTACTATTCTTACGCCCTCCCTGCAGGGCAGATTTTTGATGCACTGATGATGAAGTGAACATTAGCTTGGACAAATTTATGTTTACAATTTAGTTTGGTTTGGTTTGGTTTATTTTGTTTAACGTCCTATTAACAGCTAAGGTCATTTAAGGACGGCCTCCCGTGCGTGCGAAATGTATGCGTGTGATGAGTGCGTATGCGTGTTTTGGGAGGCTGTGGTATGTTTGTGTTAAGTCTCCTTGTGATAGGCCGGATCTTTTGCCGATTTAGAGTGCTACCTCACTGAAACATACTGCCGAAGACACCCAGCAGCACACCCCACCCGGTCACATTATACTGACAACGGGCGAACCAGTCGTCACACTCCTTATTTGCTGAGCGCTAAGCAGGAGCAGCAACTACCATTTTTAAAGACTCTGGTATGTCTCGGCCAGGGGACAGAACCCAAAGCCTTCCTCACAGGGGCGAACGCTCAACTAAAGGCCAAAAGTGAGGCATTGTCAAGGGAGACATTAGAAAGAGAAAGTTGTTAAGAAAGAAGAGAAAACATAAGATCCCAAGTTTAGTCGCCTCTTACGATTATGCAATGGGGGCAGCAAGTACAAACTATGAAAGCTTTAAAGATAATCATCTATTGTATGAATTCATTCTACAGAGGTTGAGTTTTTAATTCATTCTACAGAGGTTGAGCATCTTTAAAGATTACGTATCTGTTATTAAAAATATTGGATATGTGAAAAATTCATCATGAAAAATTAGAGTGAGGATCAAATAGTGTAAAATTTGCATGCTGACAACTCTGATATTGACATCGAATGTTTTATATTTGTATTTTATATGTAATTATTCTATTGGAAATAAATTACTAGTACATCAAATGTTTCTACCACTACCACAAAACAATGTCCTTTACTGTAACTAATTAACCTCTCTGGGTAGTGTACTATAAACAGGTATGAGTGTAAATTAAATGTGCGAAAGAAATACAATTTGATTACAACACTTTCTTGTTTGTTATTTCTTGAGCTTAAATTTGGTTAGTAAAAAACTCCTCAAAGGCCAGCAGTATGTAAAGCTGTTGCTGTAATAGAACCTGTGCCATTTGATCTAGAAACATTTGGTGAAAACCATACAGCTACATGCACTACTAGAATTGAATTGAACATTAGTGATGGGACATCGGTTGAAAATCTGTTTCGATTATCGGATCGCATCGGTTAGGACAACCGATGTAGTCAATCGATTAATAATCGGTTTATCACAAGTGTTTTGTTTCAGTTACTATTTATCATTTTGTTATGTAATGTAACCAATAATTATCTTTTGTAAGTGTAATTATTCTTATTTTTTTAGTTGATGGTGTACATGAATGTTTGATTGAATGATTAGGACAGTTATAACTGTACTTTTGGTCAACAGCTATGGTAAATCATTACTGAAGAATAAAGGTATGATTTTCAAAAATGATATTGATGATCCAAGAAGAATGAAGAGTAAAATCATCTGGATTTCACAGATTTGTTTATAAACATGAAATTATGAAATTGTCTATAATTATTTACTTTTGTTAATAAAGTGACATTTTCATTTTCTACATGGTCTTTGTAACTTTTGTTCCTTGAATTCTAGATGCAAAAGTAGAAGTACACAATATGAGCAACTAAGCAAGTACACGTATAAAATCAAGAAGAATAATTGAATATGCGTTGATGGATATTGCGATTATTTGCATAGGATATTTAAGTTGTAATGGTACCAGTGTTGTTTTTTTTGTTTTTTGTTTTATTAATTATGCATGAAAATGCAATTATTAGCGCTTTTAATTTGTCTGCCAATGGCCAAATAACTGGGACTTCCAAAACTGATGAAGTTTTAGAAACCTACATTGTATTAATGAGAAACAAAATATTTTTTAACTAGCAAATTTTTATTTAACAGATTAAGTAACAACTGATTAACAAAGCCACTTGCTTTGATTATTGGAAACATAACATAACAGTTCAGTGAATAATGCTTCACTGTCATTATATGAGATCATACTGAATGAACACAAGAATATCAATAATATCAAAAAAACAATATTGCTTTGACTAGAAAGGAATGTAGTCCACATATTGCACCAGTTCATGAGTTCAGTACACATTACTGCTGTATAATTGTATACAGTTTTAATGGAAAGTGGAAACATGACTTAACAGAACTTGCAGTGAATAATGTTTTTAAGGATATAACAGGGACATCATACTGAACAAGACTAGTCTAGTGTCAAGACTTTCACATTCAAAAGAACTCAAAAGTATTAATATTAAAATATTGACTAGAAATGAATAAAGTTCACATACTGCACCAATTCAGTACCATAGTACATACATAATAACATATTGCTACACTGTTTAATTGGAACCATCACTTAATAGATCAGTGAATAATGCTTTAACTTTATAAGTTATAACTAATGAACACCATACTGATCAAAGTCCAACCATTGTCTAGGGTCAAGACCAAATTATGATCACTGCAACATATCTTTATATGCAAAGAAAATGCTACCATATAATTAAGCATTGCCATATATCTATCTAATATGTCAAAACAGTTGAAATGTCAGTGACAAAAAGCAGTTTGGTTAATACCATGAATTCTACCAGAACTTAATGTTTTTATTTAGGAATATAAACAAATCAACATGTTCAGGACTCATCCTGCTGCGTTTCTTTGACACCAACTCTCCTGCAAGAGAAAACACACGCTCTGATGGGACACTGCTTGCTTGTACAGCAAGATAATGTTTTGCAAGCACTGCTATTCTGGGGGAAAATAATTCGTTTTCCTTCCACCATTCAAGAGTTGTTAAGCTTTTGTCTGAGTCGCTAAGTGTATTAACGGGGCTGCTGAGATACCTTTCAATTTCCTTGGAAATGGTATCCTCCCTGTCGACTTTTGTTTCTCCTGTGCAGACTATATCTTTCAGCGTTTCATCACAATCTACAAATTTCTGTTTCTTTTTACTTGGAGATTTAATTTTTGTCTGTGTCAAAACGTTACTATCTACCTGAACTGTATCTGTGGGTGTATCTGGATCTTTCATGTCAAATTCTGCCATTGATGGTAGGCTAGGGTTAGTAGTAGTAGCACTATTACTTGTAGCAGGCATAGCAGCAGCATCACCTGGTTTTACTTTTACCTTCACTTTGGAGGAATACATGTATGACTTAAGAAGTTCTTGTGCTTCTTCTTTCATTTCAGGGCAAAACTCAAATCCCTTTGTGTTGGGATTAAGAATACATCCTATGAGTGCTAATTTTTTAGCTCACCTGCCCGAAGGGAGAGTGAGCTTATGCCGTGGCGCGGCGTCCGTCGTCCGTCCGTCCGGCGTCAACTTTTCCATTCAAGCAACTTCTTCTCAATAACCAAAAGGCCCAGAGACCTAATATTGGGCCTGTAGCATGCTGGGGTAAAGGGCTACCAAGTTTGTTCAAATGAATAAAGTTGACCTTCATTCAAGGTCACAGGGGTCAAAAAGGCTTAAATCTTTAAACGACTTCTTCTCAATAACCAAGAGTCTCAGGGAGTTGATATTGGGTCTGTGGCATGCTGGGGTGAAGGGCTACCAAGTTTGTTCAAATGAATGACCTTGACTTTCATTCAAGGTCACAGGGGTCAAATATGCTTAAAAAAAATTAAACGAATTCTTCTCAATAACCAAGAGTCCCAGGGAGTTGATATTGGGTCTGTAGCATGCTGGGGTGAAGGGCTACCAAGTTTGTTCAAATGAATGCCCTTGACCTTCATTCAAGGTCACAGGAGTCAAAAAGGCTAAAATTTTAAACGACTTCTCAATAACCAAGAGTCCCAGAGACCTAATATTTGGCCTGTAGCATGCTGGGGTGAAGGGCTACCAAGTTTGTTCAAATGAATGCCCTTGACCTTCATTCAAGGTCACAGGAGTCAAAGAGGCTAAAATCTTTAAACGACTTCTTCTCAATAACCAAGAGTCCCAAGGAGTTGATATTGGGTCTGTAGCATGTTGGGGTGAAGGGTAACCAAGTTTGTTCAAATGAATGACCTTGACCTTCATTCAAGGTCACAGGAGTCAAAAAGGCTAAAATATTTAAATGACTTCTCAATAACCAAGAGTCCCAGAGACCTAATATTTGGCCTGTAGCATGCTGGGGTTAAGGGCTACCAAATTTGTTCAAATGAATGACCTTGACCTTCATTCAAGATCACAGGAGTCAAAAAGGCTAAAATCTTTAAATGACTTCTCAATAACCAAGAGTCCCAGGGAGTTTATATTGGGTCTGTAGAATGCTAGGGTAAAGGGCTGCCAAGTTTGTTCAAATGAATGCCCTTGACCTTCATTCAAGGTCACAGGAGTCAAAAAGGCTAAAATATTTAAATGACTTCTTCTCAATAACCAAGAGTCCCAAGGAATTGATATTTGGTCTGTAGCATGCTGTGGTGAAGGGCTACCAAGTTTGTTCAAATGAATGCCCTTGACCTTCATTCAAGGTCACAGGAGTCAAAAAGGCTAAAATATTTAAACGACTTCTTCTCAATAACCAAGAGTCCCAGGGAGTTGATATTGGGTCTGTAGCATGCTGGGGTGAAGGGCTACCAAGTTTGTTCAAATGAATGACCTTGACCTTCATTCAAGGTCACAGGAGTCAAAAAGGCTAAAATTTTAAACGACTTCTTCTCAATAACCAAGAGTCCCAGAGACCTAATATTTGGCCTGTAGCATGCTGGGGTGAAGGGCTACCAAGTTTGTTCAAATGAATGCCCTTGAACTTCATTCAAGGTCACAGGAGTCAAAAAGGCTGAAATCTTTAAACGACTTCTTCTCAATAACCAAGAGTCCCAGGGAGTTGATATTGGGTCTGTAGCATGCTGGGGTGAAGGGCTACCAAGTTTGTTCAAATGAATGACCTTGACCTTCATTCAAGGTCACAGGAGTCAAAAAGGCTAAAATATTTAAATGACTTCTCAATAACCAAGAGTCCCAGAGACCTAATATTTGGCCTGTAGCATGCTGGGGTTAAGGGCTACCAAATTTGTTCAAATGAATGACCTTGACATTCATTCAAGATCACAGGAGTCAAAAGGGCTAAAATCTTTAAATGACTTCTCAATAACCAAGAGTCCCAGGGAGTTTATATTGGGTCTGTAGAATGCTAGGGTAAAGGGCTGCCAAGTTTGTTCAAATGAATGCCCTTGACCTTCATTCAAGGTCACAGGAGTCAAAAAGGCTAAAATATTTAAATGACTTCTTCTCAATAACCAAGAGTCCCAAGGAATTGATATTTGGTCTGTAGCATGCTGTGGTGAAGGGCTACCAAGTTTGTTCAAATGAATGCCCTTGACCTTCATTCAAGGTCACAGGAGTCAAAAAGGCTAAAATATTTAAACGACTTCTTCTCAATAACCAAGAGTCCCAGGGAGTTGATATTGGGTCTGTAGCATGCTGGGGTGAAGGGCTACCAAGTTTGTTCAAATGAATGACCTTGACCTTCATTCAAGGTCACAGGAGTCAAAAAGGCTAAAATTTTAAACGACTTCTTCTCAATAACCAAGAGTCCCAGAGACCTAATATTTGGCCTGTAGCATGCTGGGGTGAAGGGCTACCAAGTTTGTTCAAATGAATGCCCTTGAACTTCATTCAAGGTCACAGGAGTCAAAAAGGCTGAAATCTTTAAACGACTTCTTCTCAATAACCAAGAGTCCCAAGGAGTTGATATTGGGTCTGTAGCATGCTGGGGTGAAGGGTAACCAAGTTTGTTCAAATGAATGACCTTGACCTTCATTCAAGGTCACAGGAGTCAAAAAGGCTAAAATCTTTAAACGACTTCTTCTCAATAACCAAGAGTCCCAAGGAGTTGATATTGGGTCTGTAGCATGCTGGGGTGAAGGGTAACCAAGTTTGTTCAAATGAATGACCTTGACCTTCATTCAAGGTCACAGGAGTCAAAAAGGCTAAAATATTTAAACGACTTCTTCTCAATAACCAAGAGTCCCAGAGACCTAATTTTTGGCCTGTAGCATGCTGTGGTAAAGATCTCTCAAGTTTGTTCAAATGAATGACCTTGCCCTTCATTCAAGGTCACAGGAGTCAAAAAGGCTAAAATCTTTAAACGACTTCCTCTCAATAACCAAGCATCCAAGGGAGTTGATATTAGGTCTGTAGCATGCTGGGGTGAAGTGCTACCAACTTTGTTTAAATGAATGACCTTGATCTTTATTCAAGGTCAAAGGGGTCAAAAAGGCTGAAATATTTAAACGACTTCTTCTCAATAACCAAGAGTCCCATGGAGTTGATATTGGGTCTTTAGCATGCTGGGGTGGAGGGCTACCAAGTTTGTTCAAATGAATGACCCTGACTCACATTCAAGGTCACGTCGATCAAGTATGCTTAAATCTTTAAATGACTTTTAGTGAATAGCTTAAGTGCCAAGAGACATTATATTGGTCCTGTAGCATGCTTTCAAATAACTGCAGGATCCATATATGAAAAGATCACTGCATTGCAGGTGAGCGATTCGGGCCCATTGGGCCCTTGTTTATCATCACCCTCTGTTCGAAAGGTCAGTTGTTCCAGCATTTTTTTCTTCATACTTTGTATGAGAGGTGAGTCATCCTCAGATATTTCCAACTTCCTTTTGAGTTTTGTAACCACAGGTATGACTTTGTTTATTGTTGGGTTTGATTCAGAGCATACAATTTCTGTTGCCCTCAGAAATGGAGTGAGCAAAGCCATAACCTTGTCAGCAATGCTGGTCTCTTCGAAACTGAATACTGTATTCTGCAAAGTTGTGCGGATATTTTTTGAGACATTTTCATCACTTGCCACTGCCATTAGAGCAGGCATTTGCTCTATAAGTCTTTCAAGCATTAGCAGCGTTGAATTCCATCTAGTTGGAACATCATTTAGTAGCCTGTGTCCTGCTCCTTTTATTTCAAGCTGCCTTTGCTTCTGACTGAGAAAGTCATGTGCACTAGTGGAACTGTGGAATAGGGTGACCAGGCGTCTCCCCTTGGATGTTAATCGGCTAATATTATTGCTTTGTAGAGAATTTTTTACGACCAGGTTCAACTTGTGACCAAAGCATCCAAATCTCGACCACTCGAGCAATCTGAAGGCTTTTTGTTCATTGGCAGCATTATCAGTAGTTGCTATTATATTGTCTGGCAGTGACCAGTTTGTCTTTGTTGTTTGTAATGACTTGGCTATATTTTCAGAAGTGTGACTGCCTTCCATTTTAATGGTGCCTAAATCAGCTGAGTTGAGCCTCCAGTTGTCATCAATATAGTGTAGTGTGTTTGTATTATAACTATCAGTAGCATTACTAGTCCAGGAATCATGGGTAATTGCAACACCTTCACATTTTTTGATATCTGCTTTAATACATTCCTGGATATCTACTTTTTTCTTCTCCAGCCATCCTACAAGAGTTTTCCTACAAGGAAGATTGTATCTACAAAATAGAACAAACGAAAAAGTCAGATAGTTCGAAATTCACACTAGATGTTCAAAAGTTAGCAAATCAAAATTCTAACTTTTATTAATCAATAATGGAATAACAAGTAATTAGAACTTATAAGCTGATCTTCCTTTGATGGAGGTACTTGTAATTGGCTAAGGATGTGAGATTTAAGAATGAAATGGGAACGATTGACAAAAGCTTGCTAATGAAATTTAAAGGAGTCTATATCTTCATGTACAAGAATTAGCATTAAATCTATTAAACAAATAGCAATTTAACAAAAAAAAGACAGAGAGTGAGAGTAATTATTCATTCAAATTTTATCAATTCATCATTTATTAGACATTTAATATTACATCAAATGCAAAAAGCATGAAATTTGATAATTTTATCTGGGAAACTCCCCACAAATTTAGAGGGGTTTCATTTATTTACCTAGGGTCCAATAGCTGCACAAATTCTTTAAAATAACAATTGTCAACCAAACTGGTAGGAAGCACCTTTCCTATAACCATCTTCATAAGACGATCATCTAAAGCCTTTTTTCTTTCATTCCCTAGTTTGCTTTCTTGCGAGGGGAAATTTAAAGTTGACTGAACTTGTCTCGGCTTTCGTGTAGGAGTATGTATACAAGTACCAGTAGTAGTAGTGTTTGTCTTTACTTTAGGAGTATTGTCAGTTCCCTTTGGTAGAGAATGCTCGTTTCTAATATGGCTCATAAAATTTGTTGTGTTGCCTAAAAGAAATAAAATCATTATTATCACAAAGTGTAGTTACTTTAGTTAAAATAATTCAATTGATAGCAATGATAGGTCCTTGTAGTAAAGTAGATTATAAAAACGTGGAGTTTACCTTATTTGTTGTTTATGCACAATGTAAATGTACTGGCCAGTGGCTTCTTAGTTCACTAGTCTGTTCCCTATTGAGAACTTTCAAAAAAATCATTTACTGATTAAGAAACCTCATTTTCACAATGCTACAAATTTAATTTCAAACTATTGTGGTAAACCATAAAGGAGGTGGTGCATAGGAGGGCTAAATCGGCCCACAGCGATTTTTTTCCCGGAAACATATTTTTGTCAAAAGCATAATATCCCCGATTATGTGGGAGGAATTAATTTCCAATCCTCAATGTATATATTCTTTTTTTGGTGATTTCATTATTTCCCCATCAAACTGCATTAGAAGCTAATGTTTTGACCACTAACTATTATAGAACATATTTTTATTTCCTATTTGTGAAACAAATTCACCCCATTTGTTTAAGGTTTAATTTTGTATATGAATCATCACGCTCCGTGACACTTAAATTAAATTTCAGCCTAATTTGATGTCATCTTTGTGAAAATCATTGTTTTTAACTTTTCATTTAAAGTCTAATACCACAAAGTTATTGATGGAGTACTATCAAAATTTCCGGTTAGAAATAATCTATGGATATTCATAAACATTTAATGAAACAACTTTATTTGGTGAATTACTGGATATGCCAAGATTTTATTATTGTTAAATGCATACACCCCCAATTTTGGACAACATATCAAACTACCGAAAGTACTGAAAATAGAGGCAAATGCTAAAAATCCAACAAAAATAACAATGCAATCAGACTTTACTGCTTGTGTCAGACAGGGTGCTCCTTTTTAACCCTTGGTTTTTTAATACAATTTACTTCATCACCTTTCTTTGTATGCAAAAATCTTTTGTTATCCAGTAATTTTTTATGATTTTTTTTGGTTGTGTATCAAGATTAATATGCAAACATGTTTTTTAAAAGCAAAATTTGATAGTACTCCAACGATTATTTCATTTTATCTACTTAACAAATAAAAGAAAATTTCAAGAAGGTAAATTTTTAACTGAAAATTTTGCCAAAAAAGCTGTAATTACACTTTCTATTATACAAATTCATGCTAAACACACATGTTTTTATAAAATATATCATCACATGAAGTGACTATCAATGCAATATGAAATTTATCAAGTACTTTTGTACAAGAAATATATTTAATTTAAAAGGGAGGGTACACATTTTTTACAGAAATCATGTTAGGTGGCGCTGCGTATACAGCATTTGCCAATTTTCGTTTTAGTGTCTAAAATGACATGTATTTGGTAAAAGTCTATCATAATATCATGCATAAAATAAGATTCGGCCGTGGGCCGCCATGCACCACCTCCTTTATCTATTAATATTACAGTATGCAATTACAAAATATCAATCAAAAATATGCTTCTTTGTAGAATGTACATTTTGTATTGCCTATTGCCAGATTATATAAGTATGCAGGGATTGAGCAATGTGGCTGGACTGTTTCCCTTATACCTAGCAGAAACATACCTCATTGCTCAGCTAATAATATATATGTGATCATGATAAAATATGCTAAAACTTATTAAGAAATCAAATGATTTCTCCAGGGCTACTAATTATCGAAATTAATAAACAGATGGGGCAATTGTATATGTCTTTAACTGTTATTTTTTTAAATACTATCAAATAATACCGAAATGCACCTACCTGTATTTTTGTAACTTTTTTGACAAAGCCGGCAAACAGCCACCGTCATGTCTAGGTTCTTTCTTGAAGAAGGCAGTTCTTTTTTTATTTTGCGAAATGCAAATACGTCCCACACTTTGGACCTGGCCTTTCCACCTCCAGGGTGGTCGTATAGCTCTGTATCCGTTGAAGTGGCAATTGCCACGGTGTCGTCAACGAAACCGCCGTCCGCCATCTTTACTATAGCATTAGAGTGACTTCCCTTGGTTTAGGCGCATTCGATGATTGATTCTTGAAAAACGGAAATCGATGGTCGAAATCGAAGGTGCGTTCGATTCGTCAATCGATAATAACCGATGATCGGCGCACCACTATTGGACATGAAGCTGAATATCTGTATACTTACCATTGAACCACAATCCAGCATCGCCTTGATATGCTTTAACAGCGCTTCAATGGAATATCTTTACCATTACATCTCTGACACCAGCATACGTGTCTATCAGGAGGTTCCATCTTGGAACTCTACTGTGTTGTGATTAACGGTACACCAACATATAGACTTATATAATAAGAATAGTATTGGCATTATGTCAACGTGACCTGACAAATCAGTCGTGTATTATAATTTGTTGTCGCATCCTTGAGTAAACACCATGTCAATTCTGACGACAGGACGACGGGAAAAGACAATGATAGGTAAATTGACATAAATTGACATATATTAGTGTGTGAAACATACCATCCCAAAAAGAGGGCGGGGATTTACCTGTGTTCCCACCTAAGGGAGGAATCCAACCAGCAGGTTCAATTTAGAAATGCCCCAGGTTTTGTAATCAACAACTGTCCAGGTGTAGAAGATAGCAACTGAAGTTTTTATCGGGAACAAATATACATAAATATCTATAGTTCAAAATACATGTACTAGATGGTGGAGAATAATTCCATTCAATGATAATATTGATATACAAAGACGTGTTTATCACTGTGACATATAAATAATACCAGTAATGATACAGTTTGAAATAATTTTCCAAAACACCAATTAATTCATTCGATGAGTTTTTTTTTCACTAGCATGCAACAGATATTAACCCAATTTATTCAAAATTTTATCACTTTTACTGAAAAATAATTCTGTTAATTTAAGACACTAACACAACAATAGTATTTTGATCAATGTTTTTCTTAAATCAGAAAATGCATGACAAAGTACAAAATGCATTTCGTTCTCGACGTCATTTATTGTCAAACTGCATTCAATTATATATCCATTTATTCCTTTGGTCTGGCACTGTATGCAGTGTTGGCTCAGTAACTTATAGGTTAGAGTCTAATCTACTTAGGTTAGTGTGTTTTATTTTGCGAGGCATATTGCTATATGCATTGAGCTACTCGGTATGGACGACAATGACAAAGACGCATTCTACTCCAGTATTTAATTATGACGTATATTTGAAAACTAATCGATGCGAGTAGTACGTTGAATATATTATAGCACTAAATATTTCGAAGGGCAGCACGCGAAATTCGTGTAAAGGTCAGCGTGATCAGGTAAAAATCTTAATGCATGGATGAATTGACTTCTGCTACAGCGTGAATGCTTCAATTATATATTATGTATCACCAAAGACGAATATCGCATGTGATGTGTTTCTGATAGCGTATACGTATACTCTTCAGCTGTTATCTGGCAGTCCGAAAATATGTTAAGCATACTTATAGCCCAAACACATTAACGGTTATCACAATTCATAATAACGTACGTTATAGGAAAATCCATTCTCTAAACTGCAATATATAGACGATCGTGATCCAAGTTTCAGGAACGAATCGTCCAGGCAAGATGTACAATTGAAAATATTGACATTACATTCATCGCTATTATTACTAAAATGAAATTGGCTCAAAGACTTATGGACAGAGACATTTTCTTCAATAACACAATAAAAACATCATTGTAACAATGGTTATTTATGGTATCGTCACATTTGAAATTGTATAGAAACTAATTAGAAATTAATAGTTGGTATAGAGTGAGAACGTATACAAAATGTTCTGGTCAATAAAGAAACTGTCTTTTATTGATCATACTCGTACACATTCTATAAATTTCCGCGATATAAAACATCAACGCAACTTTGCAATTATTCTTACAGAAACTCCACTCAGAAAATTGTATAAGGTGAAACCCAGTACAACACACCTACACATATTTATACATATGAACCTCGCCCTCCACAGAACAATAGAATATGTTCACTAAATATATACACACATACAAAAATGTACATGCACATTTATATAAATATTATCAAAAACACGTTCATCTTTATAATACCGTCAGAGACATAAATGAGACATACATGTATATGTCTATATGTCTCTGATACCGTGAATCAAACGTTTGTATTCAAACTTGTGATGTACACTGATTGGTCCTGACGTATATTTTTAGGCGATTTTTCACGAAAAATGGTAATGTCCCGTAAAACTGGATTGTTCCGTCAATATTAGATTCAAGGAGCAGAATTAGTATCAGTGGAGAAAAAAATAGACCCTGTCGGACATTTCTTGACTGTCGGGGAAATCTAGTCATATTCCATGAGAACTCGTCGATGTTAGAAACTTTTAGATGCTCATGAAATAAATAGTGTAAAATTCATGATTTCTAGGTAGCTCGGTAGAATTAGACTGTCGTCATGTTAAATTGGACATGATTCACAGAACTAGCTTTGATCGACGAAAATTAGCCATAAAAATTCTTAATTAGATACGTTGCTGAAACAAGAGGCCCAGGGGCCTTAACGGTCATCTGACTCTAAATTAAAACCCTTATATTATTGCAGTATGCATTCTCTGTAGCAAGTATATAGTGGCACTGTTGGCCATGGTGGCCATCTTGGATATCTGACCGACCCAATAAATAATAACACTTGGTCTGGACCATCTAAGGATCATTTCTGGTAAGTTAGAGCTGAATCCCACCGGTGGAATTTGAGAAGAAGTTTGAAATAGGTGTTGTTCAGGAAAACCATGATGGCGCAATCATGTTACAAAATGGCCGCCATTTCTGCCATGCCAAAGTTTTTACAAGGCCGAAAAAATAACAACACTTTGTTGGCACTCCTTCCTTAACATCCTCACCAATTTCGAGCTCAATGGCACCAGTGGAACTGGAGAAGAAGTTTAAAATGTGTTTTTTAAGATGGCGGATATGGCGGCCATCTTGCATTTCAGACCAATCTAAAAAAAATAACAACACTTGGTCGGGATCATCTCAGGATCATTTCTGGCAAGTTTCAGCCCAACAGCACTGGTGGAACTTGAGAAGAAGTTTAAAATAAGTTTTTCAAGATGGCGGCTATGGCGGCCATCTTGGATTTCGGACCGACCCGAAAAATAACAACACTTGGTCGGGATCATATCAGGATCATTTCAGGCCAGTTTCAGCTCAATAGCACTGGTGGAACTTGAGAAGAAGTTTAAAATGTGTTTTTCAAGATGGCGGCTATGGCGGCCATCTGGGATTTCGGACCGACTCGAAAAATAACAACACTTGGTCGGGATCATCTCAGGATCATTTCAGGCAAGTTTCAGCTCAAAAGCACTGGTGGAACTTGAGAAGAAGTTAAAAATGTGTTTTTCAAGATGGCGGCTATGGCGGCCATCTTGGATTTCGGACCAACCCGAAAAATAACAACACTTGGTCAGGACCATCTCAGGATCATTTCTGGCAAGTTTCATCTTAATCCCACTGGTGGAACTTGAGAAGAAGATTGAAATGTGAAAAGTTTACGGACGGCGGACGTCGCACGGCGGACGACGACGGACGAAGCACGATGGCTATAGGTCATCCTGACCCTTTGGGTCAGATGACCTAATAAAACTAAAAAGGTATGGATATTTTATCAAAGTAGTAAAACATATATTAATGGTCCATTTTGATGTTAATTATTTGTATAATGATAGATCACACAGGTTAAGGTCATGTTTGGTTTGGTTTTGGTTTATTTTGTTTAAGGTCCTATTAACAGCTAAGGTCATTTAAGGACGGCCTCCCGTGCGTGCGACATGCGTGCGACATGCGTGCGACATGCATGCGTGTGGTGAGTGCGTATGTGTTTTTTGGGAGGCTGCGGCATGTTCGTGTTAAGTCTACTTGTGATAGGCCGGAACTTTTGCCGTTTTATAGTGCTACCTCACTGAAGCATACTGCCGAAGACACCCAGCAGGACACCCCACCCGGTCACATTATACTGACAACGGGCGAACCAGTCGTCCCACTCCGTGTATGCTGAGCGCTAAGCAGGAGCAGCAACTACCATTTTTAAAGACTCTGGTATGTCTCGGCCAGGGGACAGAACCCAAAGCCTTCCTCACGGGGGCGAACGCTCAACTAAAGGCAAAAAGTGAGGCAGTGTCAAGGAAGACGTTAGGAAGAGAGAGTTGTTAAGAAAGAAGAGAAAAGATAAGATCCCAAATTTAGTCGCCTCTTACGATCATGCAATGGGGGCAGCAGGTACAATTCTTCCAATTAGCAGATATAGTATCATTATTAGGATTTGCTAAGATTGTTTTTGAAGGAACTTCGACTTACAGCCTTGGTTAGTGAAGGATCAAGATTATTCCGTGCCTGCATAGTGCTTGGAAAGAAACTGCCATAGATAATTGATCTTGGTATATTAAAAGTCTATGATGACGCAGGTTATGATTATTTTGCTGATGATTTATAAATGGTTCGATGATATTAAACAGATCGTCAGGGGTCATGTGATTTATGATTTTATACATTAAAATTAATTTGTGCTGATGACGCCTTAATTCTAATTTTTCCAAACCCGTTTCTTTATACAGTTTATAATGAGAAGTGCCACTTCTTAAACCAGTGATAATTTTCATTGCATCAATCCGAAAAGATTCTAATAATTTAGATTCACCAATAGTGCAAATATTCCAAAATAGGTCTGTATAATGTCATAAGAGTTTTTCTTCCCACCTTATGCTTTATCATACGAAAAAGATTTAGTCGTTTACATGCTTTATTGTAAATATCATTAATATTCCATTTCTTAGCCCAATTATTAATAGACTCAAGGTCATCATTTAACTCAACAGTAGGAGTTCTAACATCATCATCAACAGTAACATAGAGAAGTATCATCAGCAAGAAATTTTATATTTGTATTATTTTAGTTATATCATTAATAAAAAGTAAGAACACAAACGGTCCGAGTACCGATCCCTGTGGAACTCCAGCATTTATATGTTTAAATGTAGAGTTATAACCTATAAC
Source organism: Pecten maximus (assembly GCF_902652985.1). NCBI lineage: Eukaryota > Metazoa > Mollusca > Bivalvia > Pectinida > Pectinidae > Pecten > Pecten maximus. The sequence goes on along the minus strand of NC_047031.1, from coordinate 20,087,242 downwards.
TCTTTATTTTCTATCCGTAAGATAACTTTCAAACCATTTGTACAAACCAGATATGCCATATTTTTTTAACTTATATAAAAGACCCTGATGCCAGACTCTGTCAAAGGCTTTACTGATATCATAAAATACTAATCTTATATCCTTACCTTTATCTATATTATCCATAATTACGTTATATATTGATATTAATTGATTGACAGTAGAGTCTCTAGGTTGAAATCCAGATTGGTGTTCACTGATAATATGTTTAGTTACATAATCAAAGACATATTTAAAAATTATTTTTTCTAATATTTTACTTAAAATAGATGTAATTGTGTAGTAGGAATGCGCCTATACTATTACCCAGGTTCTGTTTGGGGTTCCGTGTAGTAATAAGTAACGCACGTTTAACATTCCATAATTTATTACAATGAGGAAGAGACGACCAGATGCAATAATAAACGAGTTTACAGCCCCTAGCACACCACGCCGGCTATCGAGGGGACTTACATACACCCTACATGTATACGTATAACGTTACAGGTATAAACGAGACACACACATAGGTCAGCCAGCATGGCTTCGCCAGGTCAGTACAGTACATGCATTATAAGACAACATCCACCTTACACACAGACTAGTCAGGAGGAGAATCGGAAAGAAAATGAGTCGTATCAGCTCTGGGAGCTACTTTACAGACTGAAGTTATGACAGGAGACATTACGTTATGTAACTAAAGTATCCTATCATATGCCGAAATAGAGATAGCCAATGAGGAGACTGTTTACAGGAGAAGTTCGGAATGGAAAGTGAAAGTAGAAAGAAAGCATGACAGGTCCGTCCCTAACGATAGCCGAAAAACAGTTAATACAAAAGAACTTAGAAAGGTAATTCATATAAATGTTATGATCTTGCATTCAAATACAATTACTTACACTCAACTTCATACATAGAAGGCACATACACTCCACCACGGCCGGGTCTGACATACAAAATACACCACAAATTGCAATTGGTCTATAATTATTTGGATCATCAATGGCACATTTACCTTTCTATAGAGCTTTAACATTAGCAGACTTCCAGGCTGTTGGAATAGTACAAGAAGTAACAGTTTTGTTAAATAGAATTTTGAGAGGTAAAATTATTGACGGCAGATTATTTTTATTATTTTAGGAGAAACATCAGCGCCAGGAGGTTTACTATCATTAATTAACTGGACTTGATCAATGATATCTTGATCTGATATTGTAACTGTACCAAGTTCGATATGACGGAGGGGAGGTAACTTCATTTTATAATTATGAACATTGTTAGTATCTTCAACAGAATTAGAAATAGAAGTAAATACATTATTAATAGCTTCTGCTTTATCGAATGGATGAATCAAAATATCACTACCGACTTTAAAAGGATGAGAAGTTTCATTTTTCTTGGAGACCACATAAAGACTTAGCAATATTCCACCACTTACTAGGTGGTACAGTCTTGTCTGCAAGAGAGTTTTGAAGTTTTGTAAGATGTGTATCTTTTTTAGCTTTTCTAATAAGGTCAATAACAGTATTTCTTAATGTTTTAAATGTATACCAACCATTTACTTTATTGGTATGTTTTATGTAATCTATTCTTTTTCCTTAACTTGGTTGTAATTTCATTTGTCATCCATAGTTTATCATTAGGTTTTATTCTTAGTCTTTTACATGGAATATACATTTCAGTAAACAAGTTTATTTGATTTCTACGTACACTGTTTATCTCATTCACATTATCATTGGATTCAATTAATGTATTCCAATCAATTGCTAGAAGACCTCTATTTATTTCATTCCAAATTGCTTCACTAAATTCAAAAAATTCTTTCACAAATGATTTTACTTTTAATACTTTAAAACATAGATTCATAACAATAGGACAGTGATCACTACATAGGGGTGATAAAACTTCCGAACTCTGTGCTATGTTGGGATTATTAACATAGAATATGTCAATACCAGTTGCTGATGTATTAGTGATTCTTGTGGGACATTGAATAATACTTTGTAGTTGATTCTTGCAAGATGTGTATTAGGAGAAATCGAAAGCATATCTTGGTTTATATCACCTGTAATAATCAAATTACAGTTAACATTGGTTAGTGTATCAATTAATTTATGAAATTTATTCCAGTAAGCAGCATCTGCATTAGGAGGTCTATAAATACAACAGAGAAGAAACCTTTTGTTAGATGATCTAATTCCCATGACAATACTTTCAAGATCAACTGATTCAAAATCAAGTTTTCTTGTAGCATGAACATTATCTTTAGTATATATCATAACCCCCACCCCTTGTCTCTCTTTCTTAGCATTCCTAGCATTTTTAACGAAAGTAGGATGGGACTCCAATTTGAGATCATTATCATTAACAGAATCCTCTAAATGAGTTTCAGTAAAACAGAGAATGTCATTTTCGAAAAATTCACTTTCAATAAGTTCTAGTTTATTACGCAAAGAACGGACATTAAGATGAAGAATCGAAATATTGCTTGATTCGTATTTATCTTGACAATAAGGACCCGGGTTAACCTGTACATCACCTGCTCTTAATATAAGAGACAAATGAATACATTTAAAAAATATGTCATTATCAAGAAACAAGAAAGTAGAACCACTGAGTGATTGCTTTCTCACACATTCATACAAAAACCATACACACTGAAACTTAGTATAAATATTATATGAACAACAAATTCCTGAGGGAGAAACAGGATAATAATATACCTACCCGAGCTAATACATCTACTTGAATATATAAATAGCACCATAAAGGCCGAAAACAAATAATAAACAATCAAAACAAAATCTAAAATACATGTATATGTATATACACACATGTAACACCAATTATGTATGTTTCAGTGTGGTAGCACTATATATCGGCAAAAGTTCCGGCCTATCACAAGGAGACTCAACACGAACATTGTCACAGTCCCCACCATATTTTGGTATATATATATGATATTTAAATATCCAATATATTCCAGGATGTGGACATTTTCTATGTTGCTTATATATTTATAACACGGTAGAATTTCTATTTCCTTTATTGTGTAATTTATTTAACTTTGGTAATTTATTATTTGCCATAAATACGGATTCTCCGGATCGGGGTCCATAGCGAGTGAATTAGTCTGAGAGAGATATTCGCACGGTAAACGGGCGAACCGGTTGTGTGACCTTGGAAGGTGTACATGGGTTAAACAAGCGCAAAATACAGTTTGCGGTAAGTATTATAATGTTTCTTATACACCAATGTGTTGATTTTCAAAGCACGTAATCTGAATATATCTGAAGTGTTAACATGTTATTTTCTAATCGTAATGCGTACCGATGAGTACAGTTCATTGGTCTGTGAATGTAATGTTCATGACGCTAATATTTGAAGTAACTGAACTATGATTTTTGATGTAAAGTATAATATATGTTTAGAATTGTTGCATTTGCGGTAATTCAACCCTTATTTGGTAGAACGAGTGTTAAACGTATATTTGTTTAGTTATCGTATTAGCTCTTATATAATATGTATAACTATATATATATAGCGGGTATATCGCTTGTTTACTTTCTTTATATCAGTGTTTTATAGGACGTTAAACAAAATAAACCAAACCAAACCAAACCTATTAACAGCTAAGGTCATTTAAGGACGGTCTCATGTGCGTGCGACATGCAAGCGTGTGGTGAGAGCGTATGTGTTTTGGGAGGCTGCGGTATGTTCTTGTTAAGTCTCCTTGTGATAAAGTTCCAATTCTATCGCTCTGATTTTCTCTAATATTTGTGTCGGGTTTGGGTTTTAAGTCTCTCACTAGATATTTATAACATAGCCTCAGACGCGGAACACCGAGAACGACTTCGACTGTTTGGGGGGGGGGGGGGGGGGGGGGGGGGGGGGGTCATCTCAAAATGCTCAAACAGCGAATACTATAGATTTTTTTCATATTTGTTCGATCATGAAAAAACGAATAATAAATCAATAAGTCGATAGATAAATTCCAACACATTAAGATAGTTTTGCATATTTTATTCATTTTCAATATTTTAAAAACATTTTGAACAGTAACACGTGCTTTTGTCAATAGGATTTTGAAGACAGTCCGAGGGGTCTGTCCTTGAATCACCTGAGATTCTATAGTGAGCATGAGGTGCAATACATTCTCAATCAACTTTAGATGTATTAATGAAATCAAAATAAGATTGATATATATCATGATAATGATGGATATAGACTGTTGGCCTTTATATTCCTATCTTAAATAAATGAACAAATACGCTGAATTTACAGACTGCCTTATTTTATCGAAATAGTCTTTGGCGTCGTACGGTAAACGCAGCACAAATGTCGACGACAGAAGATATATATATATATTCCGATTACACGGTAAATTTTCATTTCTCTGATAGCATACTCCATTTTTACTCTGTAACTGGTCAAAATGCCGACCCTGCCTAATGTTTCTTTGCAAAATCTGTTGTCTGTAGGAGGATGTAAATGGATAAACATTTGGAAAGATTTTGTTTCCAAGTCTCACACAGTTATCCGGAAAATCCAAATCCATGTTTAGTGAAAACACAAGAGGCCCAAGGGCCTTAACGGTCATCAGACTCTAAATTAAAGGCCCTTATACTATTGTAGTATGCATTCTTTGTAGCAGGTATCGTGGCACTGTTGGCCATGGTGGCCATCTTGGAATTTGGATCAACTCGAAAAATGACAACACTTGATCAAGATCATTTCTGGTAAGTTAGAGCTGAATCCCACAGGTGGAATTTAAGAAGTTTGAAATAGGTGTTGTTCAGAAGAACCATGATTGCGCAATCATGTTACAAAATGGCACCCATGTCAAACTTTAAACGAGGTCGAAAAATAACAACAGGACCAATTCAGGATCATTTTTAGCCCAGTTGGTGGGCTATTCAAATCGCCCTGCGTCCGTGGTCCGTCCCTCCGTCCCTCCGTCCGTAAACAATTCTTGTTATCGCTATTTCTTAGAAAGTGCCGAAGGGATCTTTCTCAAATTTCATATATAGGTTCCCCTAGGTTCCTAGTTATGCATATTGCATTTTGAGACCAATCGGAAAACAACCTGGCCGACAGGCAGCCATCTTGGATTTTGACAATAGAAGTTTGTTATCGCTATTTCTCAGGAAGTACTGAAGGGATCTTTCTCAAATTTCATATGTGTGTTTCCCTTGCTGCCTAGTTATGCATATTACATTTTGAGACTAATCGGAAAACAACATGGCCGACAGGCAGCCATCTTGGATTTTGACAATTGAAGTTTGTTATCGCTATTTCTCAGAAAGTACTTAAGGGATCTTTCTCAAATTTCATATTTACGTTCCCCTTGGTTCCTAGATATGCATATTGCATTTTGAGACCAATCAGAAAACAACATGGCCGACAGGCAGCCATCTTGGATTTTGACAATTGAAGACTGTTATCGTTATTTTTCAGAAAGTACTAAAGGGATCTTTCTCAAATTTCATATGTAAGTTCCCCTCCGTGCCTAGTTATGCATATTGCCTGTTGAGACTAATCGGAAAACAACATGGCCAACAGGCAGCCATCTTGGATTTTGACATTTGAAGTTTGTTATCGCTATTTCTCAGAAAGTAACCCCTGCAGGTAGGGCGTAAGAATTGTACCTGCTGCCCCCATTTCATGATCGTAAGAGGCGACTAAATTTGGGTTCTTATCTTTTCTCTTTCTGAACAACTTTCTTCTTCCTAACGTCTCCCTCGACACTGCCTCACTTTTGGCCTTTAGTTAAGCGTTCGCCCCTGTGAGGGAGGATTTGGGTTCTGTCCCCTGGCCGGGACATACCACAGTCTTTAAAAAATGGTAATTGCTGCTCCTGCTTAGCGCTCAGCATACAAGGAGTGGGGCGACTGGTTCGCCCGTTGTCATTGTAATGTGACCGGATGGGGTGTGCTGCTGGGTGTCTTCGGCAGTATGCTTCAGTGAGGTAGCACTTTAAATCGGCAAAAGTTCCGGCCTATCACAAGGAGACTTAACACAAACATACCGCAGCCTCCCAAAACACACATACGCACTCACCACACGCATGTATGTCGCACGCACGGGAGGCCGTCCTTAAATTACCTTAGCTGTTAATAGGACGTTAAACAAAATAAACCAAACCAAACCAAACGGTCTCTGAGTTCGCGTCTGAGGCTATGTTAGAAATGCATAGCAAGAGAATTTAGATCTCGGCATAGTCTCTTTAGCTACCCCATCTATATAATCACTATATATGGCCGCATGTCACAATGTCTCTAAACGACAAGCATATGCTGTCACAGACTATCCGTCCTGTTGAGTGTAAAACTTCTGTAGGGTGACTTCATCCGACTCTTCATTACCATACAATTCTTTTAATTTTCCAAGTATATCCTGGCAGGTAGCATTTTCCCCTAATAGTATAAGCATCCCTCTTGCTGAACCCCTCAGTGACTGTCTGACTGACCGTAAAAGCACCGCTTCAGGGAGACTAATATCCTTCATCAGACAACGGATTTCATGCCTCCAGACATTAAAACTCGCATTTCGTTTTTGTTCCTGACCACTTAATGTTGGAACTTTAGGGATTCGAACCAAATTTGATTCCAGCTGACTGTAGTTCACAACTCAGTCCTAACTACTATACTTTCACTTGGTTCCTCATTCAAAGTATTGTCTTTATTGCTCTACCCCTACCTATCATCTTGGACTTAGCACCACCTTTTGGGGTACTAGTCAACTCCCTAGAGGGGTTAAATGTTAGTTTCTGTGTAGCTAAATTTCGATACTCATCCTCTGTAACTACAAAGAAATTTTGCTTTTTTGGCATAGCCGTATAATTTTCTTTTGACCCCGGATATGACGCGACAGGTGGCGTTACTGGTCAAGTTGAAGTATGTGATTGGTCAATGTAGCGATAAATGCAAAATGCAGATATGCAGTTAAAAACGAAACAAAGTTAAGATTGAATGCAAGCTGAATAAGTAGATTATCTTTTTAAATGACACATTATAAAATTATATTCCGGATTTATATATGTACAATGCAGTCTTATTATCACCAAAAATGATTCAAACTGATATAATTCTGTTATCCGTGCTGAAACGTATTAGTTCGTTAATTTATTTCACCATCCGGTTTACATTATAACCACCAGCATTAAAACTATGCCGTTTGTCTTTTTTAAAGATATTTCTTGTTTAGAGCTTCTATCATATCGCTCATCTCCATCTTGCTAACAGCAGCTTCCGTGATTTTGGAATCTTCCGCGTCTTGACCGGCCATCTGCAAGTTCTTCGGGAGGTCTACTGCGCTAGAGCTTTTGATTTTAGGGAAACAAGCACTGCTTAATATTATCTACACAATCCAACTGTTCATAATATAAAACTGGCACATGAGAATATAAGTTAATGTAAACAAAATTGTTTCAACAATATAACAGACACTAAACATTAAATAGGGAAGATAGAGCCAACGTCAGTCCAGGTAGGTGGGTTCTTCAGCGGGGTGCTTCACTTGGATACACAAGGTATGCAGGGCGATTAACAAAGTATATAAATATAAAGTAGGGGAAATTAATCACAACAATGACAAGTGTCACCAGGTAAGTGGATTACTTAAAGTTTATTTGCCGACTTGTTTCGCCTCTATATGTGAGGCTTCATTAAGACAATTTTTCAACACAATTTTACCCCCTGAAGTACTTTTTTCGGGGTTCATTTTCTATTGTGATGTAATATATGGACAATCGATATGGGCAGATAAGCCGTTATTAGTATTGTTAACGTTAAACCATTAGTGCTGCATATATGAATACATGTATAAAATAAATGTTTATAAATCAATATTAATAGAAAGTTTTTGTTTGTTAAAACGAGCTTGTTCTTTATAGTGTATATAATCATTGTCTTTCATCGAGGCATATAGTATCGTCTGACATGGATTTATACGCCAATTTCTTATATTATACACGTATCTCTGGTAGGTTCATATCACTCATGCTTTTAATGGAGGTGTTCTCGCTTGAATCGTTGCTTTGCTGTAAGTCCTCTTTCAACATTTCGATAGTGTCCTTTACTGGTCCCGTTGCTGTAATTGATGGTCCCGGGTTGTTGCTGGTTTCACTCTGAATTTTACGTTTGTCCATTCCTTTTTGGTTGAAGCCTCAGTTGGTCTCTGCCATTTGTTAGGTATGGTGGCTTCCTTCCTTACTTCATCTTTGAAGATCTCTAGTTCAATCTTGTAAAACGTATATTTTTCATTGATGTGGCGGTCATAGAGATCCCTCCGTCCATATGTGCGTTTGCATATTTTGCACATATACCGGGTGTTGGATGGGTTTCCGTGCATTCTGCTGACATGTCTTCTAAGTGAGCTTAAATTCGCTAGTTGCGAACAAATAACATAGAACCTCAAAAAATATATATACTTCTACTGTTCACACCTCTCTCACACCTATATCGGTTGAATACATGTGCAACCGTTACCGAATTCGAAAATTTGCACGCATACAGTACGTTTGTTCAACGTCAAATCAGCACAGTCTCGTCAATACCCAGTAGGCCTAGCGTTACCTAGCACCTTAACTGAATAGCTCTCCTACTTTTTATATGCCCTGACGAACACATACTGATTCAACTTTACCATTTACAACAGGAATAGCCATATACAAGCTTCAAAGTCCATTTAACGGAGAAAAGGTCTCGCTACACTGCAACTGTCCACATGTTTCAACCACTTTCGTTGTTAGTGGTTCGCTGGCCATCGTGATCATAATGATTCCAGTGTTGCCTATCACCTTTTACCCATGTCTCTGTAACATAATCTGTGAAGTTGGTCACATCTTGGCCCACATCCTCATTGTCCACGAGAGCCTCAAGCCATACATCTTCAACTTTCTCCAGTGGGACCAACGGCAGGACGGCTGCACGACGTACTAGTTGCTTGAGGTTGTCATCCTCTCGGTATCTGATGGCAAAAATACAAGCCTGCACTTTCCTCCATATGCACTGAGTAAAGTGAAAAAACAAACATCTTCTGGAAAGACTAACAGCGTTCTTTGCAGCCACTTCAAAGTCAAGAAGCATATACTCTGGGTTGAAAATCAAGTTCCGTTGCGTCATCTTATTCATCTCATTCTTTAGAACGGTAAGCAATCGAACATATGTCTGTTCACGTTTGTTTGGCAGCAGGGCAAACGCTAAAGGGAAAACGTTTTCCACATATCCATGGATAGAATAAAGTTGAAAAAACAATCCCGAAAAAGAATAGATAGTTCCATCTCTAAACGTTGTCGGCGATGCAAGCAATCGTCTCGGGTTGTCCTCTATAGCAAATATAATGATCCTCTCCCCAGATGCTGTCTCTGTCCAGCTTCCTTGACGGTATATAATATTATCTCCTTGTCTTGTTGGAAGCTGCCGGGTGATCTTGACTCGATTTCTGTACAGTCGCTAAAGGTTGGGATCTTTCCAATCATTATCTCGACACTATTATCAAATTTTCTGTTGCAGAGTTTGCCAAGTTCTTCATCAAACAATGATGGGATTGGATCAGTCTCCTCGCGACATCGCTTCTTTACGATGTTCAGAAAATCATATGAAATTGCATTCAGAAAAGTAAAAAGAAACGAAAGTTGTGGTGAAGATAAAATCCTGAATGAGTTATTTTTAGATTGTAAGAATGAAATATCACCATGCATTACCAAAGATTTTAACAATGTCTTCCAATCTGGGTATTTTCCAAAAGCCTGGTACAAAGCATATGTTGTACCAATACACAAAAAGGGAGACGTGGATGACCCTAACATCTACAGGGACATTTCGTTATTAAGCTGTTTTAGTAAATTATTTACTGGAGTGTTAAATCAGAGACTACTTGAATTGGAAAGAGAACATGAAATAATTACCGATGCGCAAGTTTTTCGACGGTATATTTCATTTTTATCCCCCGCGAAACGCGTTTGCGGGGGATATTAAATTGGGCTCCGTCCGTCCGTCCGTCCCAGATTCTTTTCCGGGCTATAACTCTATAACCGTTCAACGCAGCTCCTTGAAACTTTCTGTATATATCAGACTAGTGCCCTAGTTGTGCCTTTTGCTGTTGCGGACCTTCCATTTCCGTTATTTTTTCTGTCACCATGGAAACTTAATCAAAAATAACAAATTACTGTTTCCTTTGTTTCCGGGCTATAACTCAAAAACCGTTCGACGCAGCTCTTTGAAACTTTCTGTAGGGAACAACCAACCAATTGAAAAAATATATTTTTGAAACAGCCCCTGTGTATAGAACGTTGAGCCAAGGATAAAATGTCTGGCAGCCACTGATTGGCCAGTATGTTATGAAGTGAGAAAATAGATATGTAGCCTGATAGGTAACTATCAATAAGAAATGATGATATAAATTTCTTAAGTCCGATTGGTTTTTTTCCCAAAAGTTCACGTAATAATAGTAAACAGGTAAACATTTAAGATTTTTGAGAATTTTTACTGCGAAATTCACCTATTTTCAAAATGGCTACCCTGGAGAAAATTTGAGCTGAAGGACCCAACTTTTTTTTTTTGATTAGGTGTTATATCAGATCCTAAACTTTTGTTATAAACCATAATCGTCATATTCAATTCAAGAATTTGAATGAAATAATCCAAAACGTTAACACTAAGGTCTATGGGAAAACAATTGGTTGGTTGGTCTCTTATATCAGATCCTAAACTTTTGTTATAAACCATAATCGTCATATTCAATTCAAGAATTTGAATGAAATAATCCAAAACGTTAACACTAAGGTCTATGGGAAAACAATTGGTTGGTTGGTCTCTACATATAGCTACCGCATATGACATTTTGTGCCATCTAGCGTCCCTGGAAACCAGATGATGGGACCGACTAGCACATTTTCGGACGGGATTCTCATCTTGGAGGCATTGTAGCAGAATTTGGAGAGAAATTGAGATTCAGGGGGGATTGATGATGAAAATATGACACATGTAGTGTTACAAGGAGGACCATAGACCGGACAGATACGGACATACATTCTATATTTCAATTGTAGCGGTATATATCGTGGCTTGGGGTACGGTGGTATGCTGGTTGTACTGCTGGCACTACCCCGGTTCAATGTGTGGGTGTGTGTCTGGTTGTTCTGTTGTCACTACCCCGATTCGGTATTCGGTGATATGTTTGGTTGTTCTGTTGTCACTACCCCAATTCAGTGTTTGGTGATATATCTGGTTATTTTTTGTTGTCACTTGCCCGGTTCCGTGTTCTGTGTCTGTGTTTCGACTCTTTTATCTAAATAATGGCTCCACTCCTATTTTTTTCTCTCGTTCGGCCTTTTTTTCTTCATTTTTTACAAAAAGACCAGAAATTAGGGGGAGGAGGAGATAACATTGAGTTATCTCCCCCTGATCTTTATTCTATATCTTATTTGTTTATATTTCTGAGTAGCACGATTTCTATACTTGGCTGTTAACTAAAAGCCATCACTTTAAATTCAAAGCTTACCAAGATATTAAAATTTACATTTCAAAATTAACTCAATTTTAATGTGGTTTTCTCTTAAGAATTTCATATCCGGTACCAATAGAAGAATCAACCTACCAGCCTAAGACTTGCAGTCAGGCACTGCATATTTTGATAGCATATCCTATGGTTCTATCCTGTTCCAGAAAAGTTATTTTTGAAAAATGTGAAAGATGCTATAGGGAACAACCAACCAATTGAAAAAATATATTTTTGAAACAGCCCCTGTGTATAGAACGTTGAGCCAAGGATAAAATGTCTGGCAGCCACTGATTGGCCAGTATGTTATGAAGTGAGAAAATAGATATGTAGCCTGATAGGTAACTATCAATAAGAAATATTGATATAAATTTCTTAAGTCCGATTGGTTTTTTTCCCAAAAGTTCACGTAATAATAGTAAACAGGTAAACATTTAAGATTTTTGAGAATTTTTACTGCGAAATTCACCTATTTTCAAAATGGCTACCCTGGAGAAAATTTGAGCTGAAGGACCCAACTTTTTTTTTTGATTAGGTGTTATATCAGATCCTAAACTTTTGTTATAAACCATAATCGTCATATTCAATTCAAGAATTTGAATGAAATAATCCAAAACGTTAACACTAAGGTCTATGGGAAAACAATTGGTTGGTTGGTCTCTACATATATCAGACTAGTGCCCTAGTTGTGCCTTTTGCTATTGTTAACCTTCCATTTTTGGTATTTTCTATTACCATGGAAACTTAGTCAAAAATACCAAATAACTGTTTCCTTTTGTTTCCAGACTATAACTCAAAAACAGTTTGACGCAGTTCCTTGAAACTTTCTGTATATATCAGACTAGTGCCCTAGTTGTGCCTTTTGCTGTTGCGGACCTTCCATTTCCGTTATTTTTTCTGTCACCATGGAAACTTAATCAAAAATAACAAATTACTGTTTCCTTTTGTTTCCGGGCTATAACTGCAAAACTGTTCAACGCAGCTCCTTGAAACTTTCTGAATATATCAGACTAGTTGTGCCTTTTGCTATTGCGGACCTTCCATTTTCGGTATTTTTTTCTGTCACCATGGAGACTTAATCAAAAATACCAAATTACTGTTTCCTTAATAACTCTTACTTTGAGCTTGATATATACATGTAATTGGGTTTTCATACCAACTGCGGGGCGCGGGGGATAATGCCAAGCTTTGCGGCTCCTTGTTGTATTACAAATCTTAATCAATAAAACACTTAAAGTGAAGAACAGACTATACTGTTTTAATTGAAAGAAGTTTCTTGTGGTCTAAGCTCATACAATATGGTGTCAAAAGGGAAATGTTGACTAATATTCAGTCGTTATATAAAAATGTAAAATCGTGTATAAAGTTCAATGGTTTCTTTTTAGATATTAATATCCAAATATTACAGGTGTGGGTATATAAGATTCCAAGGCCACTTCGCTGTTCATGATACTTTTTATTCTCCGTTAAAAAAACCTACAATTACAAGAAATACTTATCATACACACATACATTCTAAACTACAGACCTGACAATCAAGGGACATAACTCTTACATGTAACATACTAGTATTTGAAACGATCACAAACAGATGGCACAATAACTGTTTTAATACGTTAACAGACCCAAATACTAATATATTTGTTTTTAGAATACACATATTGATAACTAGAATATATTAAACTAGTTATTCACTCTTTATAGACAATAGATATACAAATATCAAATTAGCAAATTATCCCTACCTTTATCAGTTACATTGTACATTACTATTAATATATATAAACATGGATAATTAACCATAGACTAAATCACCAAATACATAATGTACTGTACAATTCACATAATTAAAATAACCAAAAATACAACTCGCCCCACATATCATGCGGAGGTTTCCAGAACAGTTTTCATTGCAACCAGATTCACAAGTGATCACCAGCTGTAATCAATGAATAATCTGGTCGAATATATATATACAAATAAAAAGGTCATATACAAAATATATTGTATTATGATATTTACCAATTTCAATAAAACAATAATACAAATAAAAAGGTCATATACAAAATATATTGTATTATGATATTTACCAATTTCAATTTAAACGTACATGAAGCAAATAACTTCTGACAAAGCACAAGATATGCTTTCTACACAGATCTATTCAAGATACTAATTCTATACTTAGTTAACATAATAGTATCAAATGAAAGTAGAAACTCACCAGATCTTCAATATAATTTAAGCTCTGACTTCTACAATGTGTTATCAGCTAGAGCGCCAGAAGAGAAGTGATTTGAAATACTAAGAGGATTAAAACATGCAGTACAGGTAAAAACTGTCCAATGAGATTGTCCATGTCATGTCACATGTCATACATACTCACATTCCTTTCATACCTATTAAGGTTTCTCGCACCAAACAAATACCAACAATACATTAAAGATGCACACTCCATGAAATATAACATATAATGCTTTTACACAAAATAGAACCCTGTCACACAAACAAAATCGCTTTATTCCAGGGAGAGATTACCTCGGCGATTCTGTACAGTCGATATGTAAATGATTGCGAAATGAAATGTATCACTAAAATTGTCCATCTATTAAAATAGGTCTCTTAAATTTGTTTTTACTTATATATGCAGATGACAAGGTATTGATTGCAGAAACACCAGAAGCACTGCAGAAACGTTGAGATTCATTATACGTATACAACTTAGAATGGAATTTAAAACTTAATGTTTCAAAAACTAAAATTAGTTTCTTTCGAAATTGTGGTAACATCAAAGATGGTGAAAAATGGACCTTCAATAACCAGGAAATTAATTTAGTAATTGGGAATGTTGATGAATTTTAATTCAAAGTTTAATGTTACTGATAAACACCTGCCCTGCAGGTAGGGCGTACGAATTGTACCTGCTGCCCCCATTGCATGATCGTAAGAGGCGACTAAATTTGGGATCCTATCTTTTCTCTTCTTTCTTAATAACTTTCTTCTTCCTAATGTCTCCCTTGACACTGCCTCACTTTTTGGCCTTTAGTTGAGCGTTCGCCCCTGTGAGGAAGGTTTTGGGTTCTGTCCCCTAGCCGAGACATACCAGAGTCTTTAAAAATGGTAGTTGCTACTCCTGCTTAGCGCCCCGCATATTTGGAGTGGGACGACTGGTTTGCCCGTTGTCAGTATAATGTGACCGGGTGGGGTATGCTGCTGGGTGTCTTCGGCAGTATGCTTCAGTGAGGTAGCACTTTAAATCGGCAAAAGTTCTGGCCTATCACATGGCGACTTAACACGAACATACCGCAGCCTCCCAAAACACACATACGCATTCACCACACACATGCATGTCGCACGCACGGGAGGCCGTCCTTAAATGACCTTAGCTGTTAATAGGACGTTAAACTAAATAAACCAAACCAAACTCTATTTGCAATTAAAAGTAAACTGAAGAAAACAAATTTTGAATATTAGCACAAAATGTTCAGTGTTTGATACATATGTCAACAGTATACTGGAGTACCTACGAGATATGGCGGCTTTCATAAAGCACCAGATATTGAAAAGGTCCATTCTGGTTTTTGTAAACGTTTGCTTGGCGTTAAAAAAGGTATAGTACAGGTACCGATTTTGTATATAACGAACATGGAAGACAGCCACGTTACATCAACAGAAAGTTTAAAGTGATAAAATACTGGTTAAAATTAAAAGAATCAAACAATTGTATATAGACCACATGTTTAAACTTTTTTTTTAAGATGGCGCCCGGGCATGCCGTGTATAAGCCTCGGAGATGGAGACGACTTTTAAGGATATTTTCGGTTGAGTACTGTTAATTCAGATGAACTATTGTCTTATTTAGCAGTGATGTTTTCTGTGGTTATAATCATATGTATGTGACTTTATTAAAAATTGGCTTTTAGAGACATGTTTTACTCTCCTATATAGCCTTATACGTAGTGCTATTTATAGCCATTGAATAGCTATGCTCACGCGCTTACCTGTACACCTGTAAAAGAGCCTCATCGTCGACTATTCGTCACGCTCTTTATTAAACTCTGGTGTTGCTTAGCACTCGTGTTGTATACCTTACACATACACTTATCTCATACTTACCATGGGTAAACAAAAGGGAAAGAGAGGAAAACTGAATCCGTCAGTAATATTGAAACGTCTGGTAATCTGTCCGTTAGCACGGCAATTAGGGAAGCCAATGAAACTCTATACGGATCAGATACGGTGACATCTACCCCTATGGCTACGTATTCTAGTCAAGATCAAACTCGATTCCAAAATGACATGTTCAAAAAGTTTGAAAATATCATGAAAAAGCTAGAAAGGCTTGAAATAATCGAAAGGAAAATCGACAGAATGGAATCGGGAATGGCAGCAAGCGAAAAACAAGGATTTGAAACACAGTCTAACTGAACATAAGTGGAGATCTATGAAAAACAATTTGGTATTCAGTGGTCTCGCCGAAAATCCAGAGGAAAATACAAAAGCGTTATTGAGAGAATGTATTGAAGTTGAAATAGACCAATACTTTTAATTTGGAAACGTTCATAGTTTTGGTAAACTCGTTGTTTGGAAGAGCAGGCCTATAGTAGCGCGCTTCATCTACAATAAAGATCGTGAAGGGGTATTATGGTGTGCGCGCAGGCTACAGGAACAACTTTTTACATTAATGAACAATTCCCGACGGAAATCCAACAACATCGTAGGGAACTGGGTCCAACAGTTAAGGATCTGCGGGGCAAAAGGAAACATGTGCGGTTAGTACGGGACAAACTTATTGTTGACGGGAGGCTGTAGGATGGTCCTATCATCAGAGTTTAGTACATGATCGACAACCGCCAACCTCAGGCGACAGCAGAGCTGGTACTAGTGCTCCTTCGTACAGTGATGTGACACGTGAAAGAACAACACCTTATAATGGTACACGCGACCTCAACTCGCGCACCAAAAATGTGTCTGAACCTGTAAGAAGCCACTCACATTCAGCGGGGAGTTCTCGTAATGGTCACTAGGACAGACAGAACAGTGATATCTCCTTAACTCGTTTAAAAACTAATATAAATTCATGGAACGTTAACCGTGGCCTTCAACAGAAACTAACTGATCAGAGTTTTGTAGATGTTTGTCGAAATCTGATATTATATTTTTATCAGAATGCTGGATATCCAAAGATAGTGATTTGGACTTCAGTAATTTTTATGACGAGTTCTTTTTTCTACATTTCCTCGACAAAAAGGTAAAGGCGGAGGCCTTGTGTTGTTGAATAAAATTATTATTAATGCATCTATTGTTTCTTATGTAGCAGATACGCTTATTTGGGTCAATTGCCCTGCAGGTAGGGCGTAAGAATTGTACCGGCTGCCCCCATTGCATGATCGTAAGAGGCGACTAAACTTGGGATCTTATCTTTTCTCTTCTTTCTTGATAACTTTCTTCCTAATGTCTCCCTTGACAATTACTCACTTTTGGCCTTTAGTAGAGCGTTCGCCGCTGTGAGGAAGGCTTTGGGTTCTGTCCCCTAGCCGAGACATACCAGAGTCTTTAAAAATGGTAGTTGCTACTCCTGCTAAGCGCTCAGCATATTTGGAGTGGGACGACTGGTTGGCCCGTTGTCAGTATAATGTGACCGGGTGGGGTCATACACACACTCATACATGTCGCACGCACGGGAGGCCGTCCTTAAATGACCTTAGATGTTAATAGGACGTTAAACAAAATAAACCAAACCAAACCAAATTCATCACCGAGTTTACTGTGCGCGATTTTAACGAATGGTCTGATCATGCGCCCATTGATTTTAAATTACGTGTCACAAGATGCATTTCGACTAATGATCCTTGTAATGTTCCTGTATACATAATTGTCCAGTTATAAGATTAGAGTAGTGGAGCCTAAATTGTATGACGTAGCATGATTCGTTGACCTGGGGCACGAGCGCGTGTTCTACAGGGAATCGGGCGGCCATGTTGGCTAATAAATGGTTGATTCAATTCGACGTTTGTGGTTAAATCCGGAACACGACGTAACAATCCTGTTAACAGTGATATTGCTAATAGTAGTGGTAATAGTTCTATTAAGTCACATGTGTACAGATGGAATGCTGATGAAGACCAGCAGATGAGTCATAATTTGGACAACGCCATTGTTTTATTAAATCACGTTGTTAATGATATCCAGTCTTCCACAGTTAGATCATGGAATCGATGTTTTCTCATCAGTGTTATGTGAAATATCTAGTCCTTGTTGTAAGACCCATTCCGTTCCTTGTTCTGTTAATAAGAAAAGGCGTCAAGTTCTTAAGTCCTGGTTTAATAATAAGTGTAGACGACTATATAATACCTACAAACGTGATCTCCAATTAACAGACTAGCTCTTGTTGAAACAAAACGTAATTATAAACGCCATGAAAGACTAGTCAAGCACAGGAACCTCAGATCGGAGGGTGACCGTATTAGTATGTTACGGAGGAGGAATCCAAAATTATCAGTATTTTAAGAGAAAATCTAGTTGTTGTTCCAGTGACCTGAGTCTTTCCGACTTTTTTGAACATTTTAAAGCTGCATGCGGTGGTGTTGCTGATGATGAGAACGCAGATAGCTTCCCTGCAGAGGCTAATGTACCTATTTATGCCGAATAAGATAGTCCCATTTTACCACATGAAATAAATGTTTTAAAAAGCGCCAAACTTGGTACATGTGTAAGTCTGGTATCGATAACATGATAACATGGGGGTTTTTGGGGGGGTTTTTTGGGTTTTTTTTTTTTTTTTTTTGTAAAATTTAAAGAAGTCTTTATTCCAGTACTTTCAAAATTATTCAATGTTATTCTTGATAAAAGGGAATTCCCATCAAGTTGGTCGAAAGGTATAATTTTTCCATTATTCAAAAAAGGCCATCCCAATGACACGAACAATTACCGTTAGTAAGTTGCTTATCCAAATTATTTACAACCGTTTAAAATAATAGGTTACTTAAATGGTTGGCGCAGTTTGATATCATCACTGATGCCCAGTTCGGCTTATAACCTGGTCACGGCACCATTGACGCCATATTTGTTTTACATGGTATGGTAAAAAAGCTACATGTACTTGCAAAAAGACACGAGCTTTACTGCTGTTTTGTGGACTACCGCAAGGCTTTCGGTAGTGTTATAAGAAATAAATTGTTTTTGAAGTCGTATCAGAATGGAATAAGAGGAAAACTATTGAATATTTTGAAATCCCTTTATGAAGGCTTAAAGTCGAGTGTTAGGTACAAGTCAGAGCTTTCTGATTTTTTCATGCACTCAAGGCTTGGTGCAGGGTCAATGGTTATCTCCATTCCTTTACTCTATGTATGTAAATGATTTTGAACATGAATTTATTAATACATCATGTGATGCACTTTTTCTAAGAGATATTTCTCTATAGTCATCATGCTTCGTCCGTCGTCGTGCGCCGTGCGCCGTCCGCCGTGCGTAAACTTTTCACATTTTAAACTTCTTCTCAAGTTCCACCAGTAGGATTGAGCTGAAACTTGCCTAAAATGATGCTGGGATGGTCCTGACCAAGTGTTGTTAATTTTCGGGTCGGTCCGAAATCCAAGATGGCCAAAATTGCCGCCATTTTGAAAACACATTTGAAACTTCTTCATAAGTTCCACTGGTGAGATTGAGCTGAAACTTGCCTGAAATGATCCTGGGATGGTCCTGAGGAAGTGTTGTTATTTTTGAGGTCGGTCAGAAATCCAAGATGGCCGCCATGGCAACCATCTTGAAAAACACATTTTAAACTTCTTCTCCAGTTCCACTGGTGTGATTGAGCTGGAAATTGGTGAGGATGTTAAGGAAGGAGAGCCAATAAAGTGTTGTTATTTTTCGGCTTCGTAAAAACTTTGACATGGCAGCCACGGCAGCCATTTTGTAACATGATTGCGCAATCATTGTTCTTCTGAACAACACCTATTTCAAACTTCTTCTCAAATTCCATCAGTGGGATTCAGCTTTAACTTACCAGAAATGATCCTGAGATGGTCCTGACCAAGTGTTGTTATTTTTCAAGTCGGTCAGAAATTCAAGATGGCCACCATGGTATACGTAGCCATCTGGAAAAACACATCTTAAACTTCTTCTCCAGTTCCACTGAAGTCATTGATATGGGAATTGGAGAGACTGTTAAGGAAGGGGAGCCATCAAAGTGCTGTTATTTTTCGGCCTTGTAAAAACTTTGACATTGCAGCCACGGCAGCCATTTTGTAAAATGATTGCGCAATCATGGTTCTTCTAAACAACACCTATATCAAACTTCTTCTCAAATTCCACCAGTGGGATTGAGCTCTTACTTACCAGAAATGATTTTGTGATGGTCCTGAACAAGTGTTGTAATTTTTCAAGTCGGTCAGAAATCCAAGATGGCCGCCATGGCAACCATCTTGAAAAACACGTTTTAAACTTCTCCAGTTCCACTGGTGCGATTGAGCTGGAAATTGGTGAGGATGTTAAGGAAGGAGAGGCAACAAAGTGTGGTTATTTTTTGGCTTCGTAAAAGCTTCGACATGGTAGCCACGGCGGCCATTTTGTAACATGATTGCGCAATCATGGTTTTTCCTGAACAACACCTATTTCAAACTTCTCAAATTCCATCAGTGGGATTCAGCTGTAACTTACCAGAAATGATCCTGAGATGGTTCTGGTCAAGTGTTGTTATTTATTGGATCGGTCAGAAATCCAAGATGGCCACCATGGCCAACAGTGCCACTATATACTTGCTACAGAGAATACATACTACAATAATAGAAGGTTTTTAATTTAGAGTCAGATGACCGTTAAGGCCCCTGGGCCTCTTGTTAGGTCATCTGACCCGAAGGGTCAGGATGACCTATAGTCATCATGCTTCGTCCGTCGCCGTCCGCCGTGCGTAAACTTTTCACATTTCAATCTTCTTCTCAAGTTCCACCAGTGGGATTAAGCTGAAACTTGCCTGAAATGATCCTGTGATGGTCCTGACCAAGTGTTGTTTTTTTTCAAGTCAGTCCGAAATCCAAGATGGCCGCCATAGCCGCCATTTTGAAAACACATTTTAAACTTCTTCTCAAGTTCCACCAGTGCTGTTGGGCTGAAACTTGCCAGAAATGATCCTGAGATGATCCCGACCAAGTGTTGTTATTTTTCGGGTCGGTCCGAAATCCAAGATGGCCGCCATAGCCGCCATCTTGAAAAACATATTTTAAACTTCTTCTCAAGTTCCACTGGTGCCATTGAGTTGAAACTTGCCTGAAATGATCCTGATATAATCCTGACCAAGTGTTGTTATTGGGTCGGTCCGAAATCCAAGATGGCCGCCATAGCCGCCATTTTGAAAACACATTTTAAACTTCTTCTCAAGTTCCACCAGTGCTGTTGGGCTGAAACTAGCCAGAAATAATCCCGAGATGATCCCGACCAAGTGTTGTTATTTTTTGGGTCGGTCCGAAATCCAAGATGGCCGCCATAGCCGCCATCTTGAAAAACACATTTTAAACTTCTCAAGTTCCACTGGTGCCATTGAGCTGAAACTTGCCTGAAATGATCCTGATATTATCCTGACCAAGTGTTGTTATTTTTTGGGTCGGTCTGAAATGCAAGATGGCCGCCATAGCCGCCATTTTGAAAACACATTTTAAACTTCTTCTCAAGTTCCACCAGTGCTGTTGGGCTGAAACTTGCCAGGAATAATCCTGAGATGATCCCGACCAAGTGTTGTTATTTTTCGGATCGGTCCGAAATCCAAGATGGCCGCCATAACCGCCATCTTGAAAAACACATTTTAAACTTCTCAAGTTCCACCAGTGCTATTGAGCTGAAACTTGCCTGAAATGATCCTGATATGATCATGACCAAATGTTGTTATTTTTCGGGTCGGTCCGAAATCCAAGATGGCCGCCAAAGCCGCCATTTTGAAAACACATTTTAAACTTCTTCTCAAGTTCCACCAGTGCCGTTGGGCTGATACTTGCCAGAAATAATCCTGAGATGATCCCGACTAAGTGTTGTTATTTTTTAGGTCAGTCCGAAATCCAAGATGGCCGCCATAGCCGCCATCTTGAAAAACACATTTTAAACTTCTTCTCAAGTTCCACCAGTGCTATTGAGCTGAAACTTGCCTGAAATGATCCTGATATGATCCCGACCAAGTGTTGTTATTTTTCGGGTCGGTCCGAAATCCAAGATGGCAGCCATAGCCGCCATCTTGAAAAACACATTTTAAACCTCTTCTCAACTTCCACCAGTGCTGTTTGGCTGATACTTGCCAGAAATGATCCTGAGATGATTCCCACCAAGTGTTGTTATTTTTCGGGCCGATTCGAAATCCAAGATGGCCGCCATAGCCGCCATCCTGAAAAACACATTTTAAACTTCTTCCCAAGTTCCACCAGTGCTATAGAGCTAAAAATTGCCTGAAATGATCCTGATTTGATCCCGACCAAGTGTCGTTATTTTTGGGTCGGTCCGAAATCCAAGATGGCCACCATAACCACTATCTTCAAAAACACATTTTAAACTTTTTCTCAAGTTCCACCTGTGCTGTTGGGCTGAAACTTGCCTAAAATGTTCCTGAGATAATCCTGACCAAGTGTTGTTATTTTTAGATTAGTCTGAAATGCAAGATGGCCGCCATATCCGCCATCTTAAAAAACACATTTTAAACTTCTTCTTCAGCTCCACTGGTGCCATTGAGCTCGAAATTGGTGAGGATGTTAAGGAAGGAGGGCAAACAAAATGTTATTTTTTTGGCCTCGTAAAAACTTTGGCATGGCAGCAATGGCGGCCATTTTGTAACATGATTGCGCAATCATGGTTTTCCTGAACAACACCTATTTCAAACTTCTTCTCAAATTCCACACCGTGGGATTCAGCTCTAACTTACCAGAAATTATCCTTAGATGGTCCAGACCAAGTGTTATCATTTATTGGGTCGGTCAGATATCCAAGATGGCCACCATGGCCAACAGTGCCACTATATACTTGCTACAGAGAATGCATACTACAATAATATAAGGGTTTTAATTTAGAGTCAGATGACCGTTAAGGCCCCTGGGCCTCTTGTTGTTGATGTAGGCTGATGATACTGTTCTTTTCTCAGAGTGAGCTTCTGCATGGTTTACAAAGATGTTGGAGACGTTGAAACTATATATTGACTGATGGCAATTGTCAGTTAACATAGATAAAACTAAAATTGTTGTATTATGAAATGGTGGTAGAGTTAGTGCCAATGACAAATTTTATTTTGAAAACAATGAAATAGAAATCGTTGATAGCTTTAATTATCTTGGTGTCTCCTTGAACTTTAACGGTAAATTTAGTATAACTAATTTGCAATAAATTAGCTCTAAATGTTGAATCTAAGTTGAATATGTTTGATGTATATATTTCACCTCTCCTTAATTACAGCTGTTTTATCCCGGCTGATCAGATAAAAAAAATACATACCGACGTTTTGAAAAGAATCTCGAATGTTAAAAAGAATACACCTACTTTTATGTTATACTCTGAGGTTGGTCGTTTACCTCTGAAAATTACCGGGAAATGCCGAATAATTAAATACTGGTTGAAGTTAACTATGACTAATAATTGTATATTAAAGTCAGTGTATGACGATATGATTGTATGTAATAACAGAAACTGTAATTGGCGATGCCAGGTTAAAAACTTACTGATGTCTACTGGCTTCGGTGATGTTTGGTTAAATCAAAGCGTTAATAACGAAAAAGTATTTTTGCCTCTTTTCAAACAACGCCTAACCGATTATTTTATTCAATTAAAGAGTTTAATGGGTTTACTGAAAATTCATCAAAATGTTGTTATCTGTATAAATCTTGTTAGACTCTTTTACTCTACAGTATTATTTAACAAAGTCAATTCCAGATATTTATTCTCGGCTAATATCAAAGTTTCGTTTATCATCTCATCGGTTAAGAATAGAAGAAGGTATATATCGTAATATCCCAAGGGCACATAGAATTTGTATTTATTGTAACCAAAATCAGGTAGAAGATGAATTTCATTTTATTCTTATTTGTCATCTGTATGCAACTTTACGTAAAAAATTGTCAATAAATACTATTGGAACCGTCTGTCGTCGTATAAACTTAAACAGTTACTAGCAGTACGTAATAGTAAGGAACTTTGTCATTTAGGTAAATATTTACGATGAAGATTATTATTACGTTTAATGCTTCAAGCTTAATATGTAACATGTATTGTTTAATTACCATGCATTTTCTTTCGGTTACCTCCTGCAAATGACATTTTCTGGCAATTTGTTTTAGATCATATGTTATGCCTGTCGTCTTCCAATCTATCAAATTATGAATATGACTTCATACAATTATTTCATATATATTTCACAGCTGTCCGTCATTCTATAAAATTCATTCTTGTCTTGTACAATGTAAGTTATTTTTCATATCATACTTAACATTTTGTATATGTTTTTGATATCCTTATTGTACGTGCACATGACACTACTCTGTTTTTGCTGTAATACCGATGGGCCGCAAGGCTTAAAGTGAATAAACAATGAACAATGGAATATCATTCATTTTCTTTATTTCCTCCAAAATTCGATTGAACAATGAAACATTGTTTAAGTGCATATTATATGAATAAAAGTAGAAAAAAAAGTTATGTGAAGACATATAAATGTATAATGATATGTATATAAATATAAAGTGAAAATTTAAATCTTAATGAGGGTCCTTGAAAAGGATGGATTGGCTTGATACCACACATTTAACAATTCAATCAATGACAATACGCACGTTGTAAGACAAAACATAAATTGCATTCATTGAAAGGTCATATTATGACATATACATATACATATAGTTGTACTGGATATCTATTAACAAATTTGGTAAATAAAGCATCACGCAAGTGAGAAATTTCTGGTTCTCTGCAGTCTAATAAACAATGGGCAACTGCATCTTTGTAAAACCCGCACGGGAGGCACGTCCTTAAATGACCTTAGATGTTAATAGGACGTTAAACAAAATAAACCAAACCAAACCGTTACAACGTGCACACAATAATTCACAAATAGGTGGAGTTATCCACATGTTCGCAACAACTTTACAAGCCCTATTGAAGTTAGGATACATTTTCGAAAAGGACCAGACAGCAGACGGGACCATTTCAAGGTGTAAAACTCGGAATCTAGAAAAATCCGTAGAACGATTAAGACGAGATTGCCAGTCATTTGTTTCTTTACATAAAAGAACAAATTATACTAAATTTTTCATCGAGACTTGGAAGGACATTTGCTAAAATTTAATAAAATCAACCAAAATATCTTCAAAGTTATATTTGTGCAAAGTAACCCAGATGTCACTAATGTAAGTATTTACACCAAGTCGCTTTTGATGCAACCGCAATAAAAATAATTGTTTAGACGTGCAGTCACCCTTAGCTCTGCATAAAGCACCCCAATAACGAAGTTTACATTGATCTACATATAAATGCAGTGACGATAAACCTAGCATATCTAGTGCAAAATCATATCTAGTTCCCAAGGGGAATCCTTGAATCAATTTGGCACATAAATGATGAACGGATTCAAGGCGACGCCAGTCATTAACATCAGCAATAAAAAGTGAATATGGTGAGTTACAAAGATCATTTAATAAATCATTAATATAATCAGAGTACAACCAAGGGGAGATAATACTTCCCTGGCAGGTTCCTTGGCTGATTCTGAATAAATTGGACGCAAAGTTTTGGTACATAACTACACTAAACATATCTTTATACAGTCATACACTCTTGGTTTTTCTATTGAAACCCAAACGAGCAAGTTTAAAAAAAAACAGTCCATCAAGCCAGACAAAGTCAAAGGCTTTGGACGCATCTAAAAATCACTAGAACAGCTTACTATCGTGTTCAGTACTGTACATGACGGTTTCGTGCACGAGAAAAGAAGTCATTGTGTTACTTAAACCTTTTTGGAATCCGTGTTGCAATGAGTTTACATGAAAAACATTGGAGGACTCTAATCTAGCCAACAGAAGTTTTTCATAAACTTTGAGTATGACAGGAAGCAGTGAAATTGCCCGATAACTATTCGGATCATTTTTTGGCTTATTATGACCCTTATATAAAGTGCAAATCAAACCCTGTTTAAGGGAGAGAGGCAAATATTCAAACTGAACAAATGCGTTAAATAAATTACATAGACATAGGTACAATGAGTCACAGGCGTATATAAGGTTATCATACACAATAGAATCAATGCCTGAAGATTTACCATGTGTGAGACTTCTACAAGAAAGTTTGATTTCGTCACTCGTAAAAATGAAATCGGAATTCCCTGGTAACGGAACATCATGACGTAATAATTCATCAAGCTCAGATTTTATTTGATGTTTAAAGTTATCGTCAAACGAACAATCTGACGTGTGAGAATAAATTCCGGCGAAGTATTCTCCCCAGTGCAGCGCTAGCGCTGGAGGGTCTCTGCCAAATACAACTTCGGCACCTGCCGAGCCTTTTCTGTATTCCGCTAATAATGTCATTACTATGACAAGGTTATTGTTTCTGTATTCCACTAATGATGTCATTACTGTGTCACTTCTCTGAGACGAGCGATTAGCAATGAATGATGATTGGCTAAACAAAATTAAACGAGGGGCAGATAAACTTGGTTTAAAGACGTACACCAAGGAAATGAGAGCAAGGACAGTTAATGCTGCCGGGATGACCTATATAAACATCTAATTGACCATTTTTAGGTCCTCTGACCCGAAGGGTCAGGATGACCTATAGTCATCATGCTTCGTCCGTCGTCGTGCGCCGTCCGCCGTGCGTAAACTTTTCACATTTCAAACTTCTTCTCAAGTTCCATCAGTTGGATTTAGCTGAAACTTGCCTGAAATGATCCTGGGATGGTCCTGACCAAGTGTTGTTATTTTTCGGGTCAGTCTGAAATCCAAGATGGCCGCCACAGCGCAATCATGGTTTTCCTGAACAACACCTATTTAAAACTTCTCAAATTTTCTTCTCCAGTTCCACTGGTGCCATTGAGCTGGAAATTGGTGAGGATGTTAAGGAAGGAGAGCCAACAAAGTGTTGTTATTTTTCGACCCCGTAAAAACTTTGACATGGCAGCCATGGCGGCCATTTTGTAAAGTGATTGCGCAATCATGGTTTTCCTGAACAACACCTATTTAAAACTTCTCAAATTCCACCTGTTGGATTCAGCTCTAACTTACCAGAAATAATCCTGAGTCTTGATCAAGTGTTATTTCTCAGGTCGGTCAGAAATCCAAGATGGCCGCCATGGCAACCATCTTGAAAAACACATTTTAAACTTCTTCTTCAGTTCCACTGGTGCCATTGAGCTGGAAAATTGGTGAGGATGTTAAGGAAGGAGAGCCAACAAAGTGTTGTTATTTTTTGGCGCCGTAAAAACTTCGACATAGCGGCCATTTTGTAAAATGATTGCGCAAACATGGTTCTTCTAAACAACACCTATTTAAAACTTCTTCTCAAATTTCACCAGTGGGATTCAGCTGTAACTTGCCTGAAATGATCCTGGGATAGTCCTGAGGAAGTGTTTTTTTTTTTCCAGGTTGGCCAGAAATCCAAGATGGCCGCCATGGCAACCATCTTGAAAAACACATTTTAAGCTTCTTCTCCAGTTCCACTGGTGTGATTGAGCTGGAAATTGATGAGGATGTTAAGGAAGGAGAGCCAACAAAGTGTTGTTATTTTTTGGCCCCGTAAAACCTTTGACATGACAGCCACAGCGACCTTTTTGTAACATGATTGCGCAATCATGGTTTTCCTGAACAACACCTATTTAAAGTCTTGATCAAGTGTTGTTGTTATTTGTCGGTTTGATCTAAATTCCAAGATTGCCATCATGGCCCACAGTGCCACTATACCTGCTACAGAGAACGCATACTACAATAGTATAAGGGTCTTTAATTTAGAGTCAGATGACCGTTAAGGCCCTTGGGCCTCTTGTTACATTAAGTAGTATTTACTGAAACCCATTGACTCTATCTATAAACAAATCTTTAGCCATTATGGGATTGTCATCACATCAGTTAAAAATTGAAAAGATATCGTATTAACATTGGTAGGCGACGCAACTTTGTGAATGTTACCAAAATAATGAAACTGAAGATGAGTTCCATTTTATACTACTATGTGTACAATGTTTATTTTACATAGAACTTAGACAAAAGCACTTTAAAAGGTATTATTAGAAATCACCTAGCGTCTTCAAACTCGTACAATTGTTAAGTGTATTGTGACAAATCCAGCCTCCGGCTGCTACTTGTGACGAATAAGCCTCCAGCTCTTTATATATCTAACATATATCTATCTATAGCAGCCTCTGGTTGCTTGCCTTTTGCTTCTGTCGAAAGTCTAAACCTCGTTATGTCCAGTTATGTCGACAACCGTCTGTAGTCGTTAAGTGGTGATCAGTAAATGTTTATAACTCTGTAATCAGAGTAGTAGTACCGCTGCCACCATATGAGCGTGACGATTGATTAGCTAAACTATACTTGCCTTGTTGAATGACTCTTGACCAGTCCCATATATATATGTATTGATAATTGAGACTAGTGCAATGGGTCAGGGCTCGATTTGACAGGCCGTCACTTAAGTTTATAAAAGACTTTACTGGTTTTATGGTTCAATGATAACGTGTTACGAGCCCGAGCCCTAAACGTAAACGATTCCAGTACCTTAATTAAAAGAAAACCATGATTCATTACGTACAATTATATACATTTATTATGTGCCAAGTTTTTACATAAAAGTTTGATATCCTGTGGCTCCGTAATCCAAAATATGGCCAAAATAATGGATTCCGCTGTCCCAGATTTCCACAATGGGCGTGCCCGGCATAGCTAAACCCTACCGCTCCTTCGAGTGCGTCCTCTCCGTTCGGCCTGTGCGCAGCTGGCGGTTAATCAACTACTCCCCTACAGTGCCTGGGAGGGATCGTGTTTCACCCTGGGCGGTGATAACTATTGGTCACTCCCGCTGATGAAAACCTAACACATTGGTCAACCGTAAGACTGTGATCACACGTACTCTTCTAATTGTAAATGTTATAAAACTAAACTGTATAACTGCCCGGTCGTTCAAGAGACGTGGAGAAAACTTGATGTTGTAAACAATTTCAAAGTAGAATTCCTCTAGAAGTATAAGCACCGGAAATTTAGAATGGCAACACATAGCATATGACATAGCATGAAAATCCCTGTCTCCTTATCGGGTAATATTTCAAGATAACACAATGTAAGACACCGTACCCTCGCTACACTACACTACACTACACCAACTGAATTACATGTATATACAGCAAACACATCAATCCTTAATGAATGTAATACACAATATAACACAATAGCACGGCACAGTAATCATATAAACCCCTCGTCAATAACACAAAAGCACTGCACGGTAGTCACATCAATCCCTCGTCAATAACACAATAGCACTGCACAGTAGTCGCATAAATCCCTCGTCAATAACACAATAGCACTGCACAGTAATCACATCAATCCCTATCAATAACACAATAGCACTGCACAGTAATCACATCAATCCCCATCAATAACACAATAACACTGCACAGTTTGCACATAAATCCCTCGTCAATAACACAATAGCACTGCACAGTAATCACATAAATCCCTCGTCAATAACACAATAGCACTGCACAGTAATCACATAAATCCCTCGTCAATAACACAATAACACTGCACAGTAGTCACATAAATCCCTCATGAATGTAACACAATAACACTGCACAGTTAGCACATGAATCCCTCATCAATAGCACAATAGCAATGCACGGTGGTCGGTCACTCCACATTTAAGTGAATTAGTGAATCCCAATCTGTAATGTTCTTTCAATGGGTTAACACTTTTAAGATGGTCTCCTGTATATTGTTCTAGTAATCAGGCATGGCAAAATGGTGATTTTATTATCACTGCTGTCACTCCTGTGACCACTGACACTGCAGCTAAAAATCACCCCCCTTCATGTCTGAGGATGAGATAAGGAGTTAACTACACACAAGTAGTTTAGTTAATTGATAAAGAGGGTTTGTTAGTGACTAACCACGGTTAGTGATACCCTTACATAATGAAAACTCTTATGTATGAAATACAAAGTTATCAAAGATTCTCAATAATTGCACTAATTATAATATAAGATCAATCTATAGTAATTGATGATCCTTAGAGCAAGTAACAGAACAAAATGATGTATTTACCCAACAGCCTGATAACACAGCTTGAGTCATCTCCTGTGATGTATCACTGCTAATGATGGGTATGTACCTCAATAATCCTTATCAAAATTCGTGTGTCCACCTCTCATCTGCTGGGTGTCTTCGGCAGTATGCTTCAGTGAGGTAGCACTATAAATCGGCAAAAGTTCCGGCCTATCACAAGGAGACTTAACACGAACATACCGCAGCATCCCAAAACTCACATAAGCACTCACCACACGCATGCATGTCGCACGCACGAGAGGCCGTCCTTAAATGACCTTAGCTGTTAATTGTTGGTTTGTTTGTTTGTGTTTTACGGCCCATCGACAACTAGGGTCATTTAGGGCCAAACAATATACTAACAAGTTATATTTTTAAAGTTAAAATCAGATAAAATTTGTCATTTTTAAAAGCATCCGTATTGTATATTTAGATCATAATGATAAAAAAGTTGGTTAAAAATGGTAAAATATATACATGTACGAATAGATTATATGAAATAATATGTACGAATAGATTATGTGAACTTTGTTATAAATAGAACGTCAAAGACAGTAACGTAAAAGACATCAAAGTCTATAAAATAGATCGATTTCTTTCAAGTAGCTAAATATTGTTTTCGAGTCCACGGAACTGAAAAGGGTTTTCATGTCCGGGACTCGAAAGTATTTATCACGAATGTGCTTGAAATCGGAACATTCTATTAAAAAATGCTCCACTGTGAATTGAGCATCACATGCATAACACATCGGTGGATCCTCTCGTTTCAAAAGGAACGAATGAGTAGGATATGTGTGCCCGGTACGGAGCCGAGAGAGGACTATTTCCTCTCTACGATCCTTCCGACTTGGTTTTGATGTTTTAAGTTTTGGTTGTACTTTAAAAAATGTGTTGCTCGTCTCGAGAGACCAGCGTTGCTGCCATTTACTCTGAATTGCAGAACTAATTACAGGTTTGAAATCTGTATATGGTATTTTAATATTTGTTTGTTGCAGATTTAGAGCAAGTTTTGCTTGGCGGTCAACAAGTTCGTTGCCTTTAATTCCGACATGGCTCGGAATCCAAAGTAATGTTATTTTGCATTTTTTTAAGATACGAGATATTCGTAAAACAAGGTTTTGTATGAGTATATTCTTTGGATCTCGTGATTGTAAATTCTGAAGGACAGATAGAGAGTCGGAACAAATTATTGCCTTTCTAATGCGTTGATCCTCGATATGGTCGAGGGCCAAATCGATGGCACATGTTTCCGCAGAGAAGATAGAGGCACCATCTGGTAAGCGGATTGAAGAGCAATGGTGGTCGGAATAGCATGCTGCAGAGACCTTTACTCCATCTTTTGAGCCATCAGTGTAGATCTGAATGTGATCGGGAAAATCTTTAATGCATTCCCGAAAGGAGGATTTGTGTTCTTCGGGTAATGCACTCGATTTTGCCCTCACGTGTAGAGTAAGGTTAATATCAGGTGTTTCGACAAGCCATGGCGGTACATCCGATACGGTGTATTCGCCTATGTTGTCTAAGCTTATGTTAAGTTCATGAAGAAAATTCGAAATTCTAATGCCAAATGTTGGTAAGAGTTTTTGGTTTTGAGTGAATATGTTTCGGTATTGCGGATTGACAACAAGATCAAAAGCCGGGTTTTTCGGGTTGGATTTCAATTGGGCGGCGTATTGAAGCGTAAGTTTTTTCCTTCGGTCATTTAAAGATGGTTCATTTGCCTCTACATAAAGGCTCTGCACTGGTGTTGTTCGGAAAGCACCAAGTGCTAGACGTAATCCTTGATTATGGATAGGATCCAACATTTGCAGGTAAGAATTCCGTGCCGATCCATAAACGATGGACCCATAGTCGAGTTTTGATCGAATAAGTGCCCTATAAAGGCGCAAGAGCATTTCACGGTCCGCACCCCAGTCGGTGTGGGATAGTACGCGTAAAATATTCATTGCCCTTGAGCACTTATCCTTTAGGTGTTTAATATGTGGAACAAAGGAGAGTTTTGAATCGAAAATTAGTCCGAGGAATTTGGTTTGCTCTACAACTGGAATTTTGCTTCCATTTAATGTTAGATCGGGATCATTATGTGGCTTTCGTTTTTGGCAGAAGTGCATGCAGACAGTTTTTGATCTGGAAAATTTGAAGCCATTTTCATCTGCCCATGTTTGTAGTTTGCCCAAACATTGTTGAAGTTGTCGTTCTATCGTGTGCATGTTCTTCGACCTATAGCAGATCAAGAAGTCATCAACAAATAGAGACCCTTCAGTTGACTTACCGAGACATTTAGTTATACTGTTGATTTTCAGACCGAAAAGAGTTACGGAAAGGATCCCACCCTGAGGGACTCCCATTTCCTGTTTAGCTGTTTCAGAATACGTTGAGCCAACGCGAACCTTAAAATGTCTGTCAGATATGTAGTTTGAAATGAATTTTGGGAGATTCCCACGTACACCAAATTCATGCAAGTCTTTCATAATACGATATTGCCATGTAGTATCGTATGCTTTCTCCAGATCAAAGAACACAGCAACAAGATGTTCCTTCTTTGCGAAAGCTTCTCGAATAAAGGTTTCTAATCTGACCAGGTGGTCTACTGTTCCTCTGCGGTTTCTGAATCCGCTTTGGAGTAGACTCAAAATATTATTGGATTCAAGGAACCAAACTAGTCTATTGTTTATCATCCGTTCAAGTGTTTTACAGATGCAGCTTGTTAGAGAGATAGGGCGATAATTATTTGGTTCATTGGCGTCCTTACCAGGTTTTGGAATCGGAATAATTGTTGATTCCTTCCAAGATTCAGGGATCTTACCGGAAGCGAATACTTGATTAAAAATATATAAGAGACATCGTAATGATGATTCTGGTAAATGTTTCAGGAATTGGTACGGAATTTCATCTGGCCCAGCTGCTGAATCGGTCGATCTTTTTAGCGATTCAAGCAACTCCTGGAGATCGAAAGGCTTGTTGTAACTTTCTGTGTTGGATGATTTAAAGTTAAGACGTTTCTTTTCTTTGTCTTTTTTGAAAGTTTGGAATTTTTTGGAGTGATTTTTGGCGGATGAGTTCTGAGCTATATTTTTAGCAAATGCATTTGCAATTTCAGATGTAGAAGAGAAGATTTGGTTACTTTTGATAAGATGGGATGCTGGTGCCGTTTTTCGTTTTCCACTTATTTTTCGTATCTGATCCCATATCTTTTTTGACGATGTGTTTGAAGATATTTTAGAAATGTATTCCTTCCAGCTATACTTTTTGTCGGACTTTATAGATCGCCGAGCCTTCGCCCTCCAAATTTTAAAATTATTGTAATTTTCAGTTGTAGGGGAAGTCAGGAATCGTCTTAGAGCTGCCTTTCGGCCGGATCTATTGATAAAAGATTCTTCAGATAAAAGGAACTTTGTAGGTTTTGGGACGGACTTTGGTATCGTTTTTGTGGCAATGGAAGTAATCGTTTCAGTGAATGTTTTAATTGGGTCATCGAGGTTAGTGAATTTTTCAACAGTAAGCTCCTCGTTGCATAGGTGTTGGAATTGGCCCCAATCTGCTTTGTGCACATTCCATCGAGGAAGTGGTTTATCAAGAGGGTTCCCAATATTCTTAAGAAATATAGGGAAGTGGTCACTCCCACATAGATCATCATTTACCCTCCAGTCATAATCGAGTAAGGAGCCCCACAGGCTGTTATGCCCATTAAAATCTCCGAGAATTATGTATGGTGTTGGGAGTTGCGAGACGAGGTTATTAAGTTGCTCACTAGTGAAAGCAATACTCGGAGGAAGATAAATTTAACAGACAGTTACTTGTCTGCGTAAAGTTGCACAGACAGCAACAGCCTGTAAATTTGTGTTTAACGTGATAATTCTGTGAGGAATAGTTTTATGGACAGCTACAGCTGCGCCACCCCTGTTTCCTACCGTTGCGATGCTATTGTAGAGCGAGAAATTTCTGAAAGAAATTGGGTTTTTTAACATGACTTCCTGCAGGCAAAATAAGGCAGGTCTAAATTCTTTTCATAAATTTTGAAACTCTTCTAAATTTGCCCTTAGTCCGCGTATGTTCCATTGTATGATAAAATTGTTCGTATTGCTGACCACTATCCAGGTTCGTGATGGACGCCCTTTGGACTGACAGGACTACTTGGTGTAGGTTGTCTGGTAACAGCAGCATTGCTGTCACCAAACTCACTGTCGTCCGCAAGAACGTCGAACCTGTTATGACCATGGATAGGGTCATTTGAGCCTTTGCTGGGCTTTCAGTTGTTTAAGGAAGGTAATCTGTGTAGTTTTACCTTCGGTTTTCTTTGGTCTTGAGGTGGTGTAGTTGCTGGTCGTTTATTGGTATTACCAGTAATCTTTTTAAGGTCTGACGACTGTGATACAGTCCGTCTATGGTGGGTGGCCCTCGGCGTCGATGTTTGTGTTATATGGCGGGCAGGTATATGTGCTGAAGGTGCTGGCATATTGGTCTTGATAACTGCCGTTTCGTCAGGCTGGGAAGGTCTAACTGATGTTGAGGTGGTCTTAGACGCTACCCTTCCTGACTTGAAACGGCATGCCAAACCGAAAAGAATCTTGTCATTCCTTTCGTCCATCAAAGGTGGTACCTCCGCACCGAAAGCTGGCTTATCAAAGTAAGCTTGTACTTTCGCATCGCTGACTGTAATTTGATGCTGTTGTGTTTTGGATTTTGTTATTGATGCATAGGACAACGCAGCAGGGTCATTACTCTCGACTGCTCTCCTGGTTCAGGGAAGGAAATGTTGCGGGTATACTTTACCCGCAGAACTTCCCTCTCCTTCCAGGAAAGACAGTCTCGAGATGAGGCTGCATGGTTGCCCTTGCAATTAACACATCGTTTGCCGGTGATATCGCAACTATCAGCGTCATTATGGCCCTCTCGTCCGCAGTGTTCACAAATCTCCCTTCGCCTGCATCTGTCCTCATGATGGCCGTATCTCTGGCAGTTACGGCATCGTAGAGGATTCGGTATGTAGGGCGAGACGTTACATCTCATGTAACCTACCATTACCGATGGAGGAAGGTTTGGCACCGCGAACGTGAGGATGAACGTATTTGTGCTTACTGTTTGGCGTTTTATTTTGATCCGCCTTACCTCCGAGATCGGGATATTCTCCGATTTGAAATGTTGCAGAATCTCTGCGTCAGTGTCGTTCTGCAAGGCAGGGCATCTGATTACCCCCTTGCTGAAGTTAAGAGACTGATGGGTGTAATACACGTATGGCATACAATGTTGTTTTTTTTACATGAGTAGTGCCAAATTAATAACTGTTTAATTGATTTATCAATTATTTATCTATTATTATTATTATATCACACCTTCGTGTGTGTTAATGCCTGTGAAAGCCTGAGAGGACTTTGCTGGTAGGGCTCTCCCCAACCGCTGGAAACCTCAGGCTTCACATGCATTGTAATGATTTTTGTATCATTTGCTACTTTCGTGACCTTTCATTATGTAGTTATTTAACTATTTCATTATGTATTCATTTACCCGGTCATCTCTGTAAATAATTGATGTGTTTATGTTTTTGACAACAATGTATATTTCTTTTTGTAACTCTTCAATTTGGAGGAAATAAAGAAATAATAATAATGGACACTGATCCCAGAGAATTCCGACAATTTCAGGAGATTATCCGCCTGCTGCTTGCGGAAAACCTCAACAAGGAGGTCTCCCGATCTCAAGGGCTTGACGGACTTGGCAGTACCAAGGCATCCTTTGATATTTTTCTGGATGATGATGGGCGATAGCGAAGATATTTTTTTCCCAGTCTCCTTCGCTGATATAAGGAGATACTGAGGGAAAGTTGTATCGGAAGTTGTGATGTTTGTGTTGTTTAGTTTCTCATTTTGGGGTTTGGGGTTTATTTTAGACATGTTAAGTAGTTATGTGATTCATTACTCGTGACCCCACCCTCCTCGGAGCCCAACAAGGGGACACTGCTTGAGGCGCGGCTCTCCAGCGCCGAAGTGTCAGGGTTACACAGAGTAATATACTCGAGAAAGAATACGATTTTATCTGTGCCAAAATTGTTATTCTCTCGCGATTGACCCTAAGCCACCGCCCTCTAGATATTAAATATCCCGGGCTCGGCGTGACCAGCCGATTGATATTACAGGGCCCGTACGATCTCTCGTCTCACCGGAGTCCAAAGCCAAAGTGGTGTGTTTAGCTGTTAATAGGACGTTAAACAAAATAAACCAAACCAAACCAAACCTCTCATCAATCTCCTTATCTCAACAAGTGCTAAGAAGGCCCGCACCTCCTTTTATATGACCCTCCGCCTATTTGCTAATTGACCAATCAAATTGGGTCTCGTGGGTTTTGGGTCCCGGATGGGGAGGAGACTGCCTCAGTAGCACGTGGCTGTTCTGTCCCCCCTTTGTTTATATGACGTAGAGCTCGCTTTTTATATCCAGGCAGTGGTCAGTCTGGGGTTAATAGCCCCTGAACTCTTCCAACTCTATAGAGGGGGTGACCTAATAGCCCCAATTTGATACACATGGAATAAATTTATTTAGACTGGACTTTTGGTCAGAGTAACCTTGGTTACAATATATAATATGAAGGAATTGAATAATCTCGAAAAATTTATGAAAATATATTTATCTATCGGTTAAGAAAAGAAAAACACACTTACACAAGCTAATAGAAAATACAAATGTAGTTTTACCCATTCTCTAAAATGAAATATTTGCTATAATCAAAATGTATACAAAATCTTTTTCGCTGAAAATCCCATCTGTGTGTCTATCGGTACAATACAAATTAGTGCTGATGTTGCACGACATATATCTATTAACCTTACAATTAAAGTGGTAGATTGGTTCAACATCTAGTAAACTTCAATTTGACTTATGTTAAAATTTCTTGTACTATATATCTATGTTGTACATGTGTGTTATACGGAGATGTTCATAAGTTGTCGAAATCACTCTCCAAATATGTATAACTGTAATTGCAACATGGAAAATATTGGCCGTAAGGCCTTCGGAATAAATAAACTTGAACCTTGAATGGCAACGCACGTGCACAGGTAACAAGGTCGTCTGTGTCAAGACACCACCCCTCATTATAGGATATTAGGATGTGAGCAAATTGAATCTACACAGGTTAGCCACACGTTAACCTATACAGAATGTATATGGTTAACTTTTGTGTGTCATGTAAAGCTAAAGAATTCAGAGAGGTTATCTCAAATTATTATTATTTTGTTTGTTTGTAAAACATGTACAATAATATCATTGTATTACTGTTTACCTATGTCGTGTCATGATTTTTTTATGAATATAAATAGCCGATTTGAATACAACACTATATAGACCATTTGAACGAGAACAAGCCTTGAACGACAGAGTTAAATACCAACAAAATTATATTACTGCAACTGTTTCACAAATAAAACATTTTAGATAAACTCTCTGAATTCTATAGTTACTGATTATATAGCAATTATTAACTACTTTTTATGTCATTTTATCTAATTGAGATCATTTCATATTGAAATATGTGTTTTTAATGTTTCTGCAACCGTCCTTTAACAAATATACCACATCAAAACATTTGTGGAGGGGTTTCTTTTATTGATTACACACCGTTTGGTAGTGTACTGAAGCACCTTTATTATATAGGTAATTCTGGCTGTTTTATGTTTTTATATAAGACTAGACATGCCCCTGTGTTTACATTGAAATCTGGATACCGAGTCAGAATCCTAGTTTTTTTCGGCATATGACGCGAAAGGTGGCGTTAATTACTGGTCAAGATGAAGTATGTGATTGGTCAATGTAGCGGTCAATGCAAAATGCAGATATGCAGTTAAAAACGAAACAAAGCTAAGATTGAATGCAAGCTAAATAAGTGGATGTATCTTTTCAAATGACACATTAATACAATCATATTCCTGATTAAAATGCAGTCTTATTATTACCAAAAATGATTCAAACTGATCTAATTTTGTTATCCGTGCTGAAACGTATTGTTTTTTATTAGTTCGTTCACAGGTGCCTGACTCTCATTTATATGTACTCTATATGTTATTATTTTATAAAACAAGTCAGGCACCTGTGGTTCGTTGATTTATTTCACCAACTGTTTTACATTAGAACCACCAGCATTAAAACTATGCCGTTGATCTTTTTTAAAGATATTTCTTGTTTATATTGTTTTCGTAAATAATGATGATCTACTTTCTGTATATATAACACGAATACATTATGTTATACTTCCCGGATTCTTTTTCGTCCGGTTTTCGGTTTTAAATTTAAGTGATAGTTTGCTACTTCCGGGTATTTTTCGCCGGTTGAGAAAAGAGCGACATCACTAAACTACACAGAGCCATCATGTCGTCGTCGTTAGTAAGAGTCATCGCAGATGAGTCCCAGTTTGATACGGAACTGACAAACGCGGGTGCTAAGTTGACGGTTGCTTATTTCACCGCAAAATGGTAAATATGATAGATCTCTCCACTATCTTGAAAACTTTTGATATAGTCATTATTAATCTAGAATATTCGAATCTTTTTCAGACATACACGATGAATTTATTTCTGGTGCGAGACTTTTATAATCATTCAGAACATCTATGTTAAGACATATTGATGTCTGTTGGGTTCGTTGTTTCCCCACTGATAGCACGTTGGTTTTCCCCCGTAGGTTTTCCTCCAACATTAAAAACAATATCTGTTCCATCACTGGCATCAACGTCGTCGTGATAAAAACTCCACAGAGCTTATGTTCTTGTTAACCATGTAAACGACGATAAAGATGTTATTAGTATTACCGATAAGTTTACCATGCCCTATTTTTTCCAACTGCTTCTTCCAATAACTCAGGGAACGTGTTATAGTTCTTGTCAGATGGTGACCTGTACATGTATACAAGATCTAGAATAGCTGAGGTAAAGATCATTCACTAACAATTCTTTGTTATCACTCTCTTACCTTTGTTTATCATCAGAGGTAAAAGAAACTTGCTACAAATAGTCTATACCATTAAATAGCTCAAATGACTTTCCGTTACAGAATTTAGTGGTTATTTATTAGTTATGTCTCTTCTATTGCCAAATATTAGCACTAAGTAATTACAGCATAGACATTCCCAGTTCAATGGACCCTGGATCGACTTGAAAAATTGAAGGAAAATCCCTAGCCATGAATACAGGTGCTTCTGTGATAAGTTTTATAACAGTTTCTTTTTATTTTGTATTTTTTTCATATTATTGGCTATATCTTTTAAAAAAAATAACCTTATGAACAATAAACATTCAAATTTGATGATATATTTACATTTAAAAAACATAAATTATTAATTATGAAAAGGTTATCAGAATTCGTTGATCAATAGTCTGAATATGCAAATTTTGTGACATATACAATAAAACGCATGCGCACAACAAAGTAAAACACATGAAAACAAAAATGGCTTCCAATATCAATCGGCTGCGGTTGAAAACAATAATAGCTTCCGCAATGAAGAAAAATGGGTCAAACACAATCCTAGAATTAAACTGGGGAAGCAGTGCAATAGATTGGAACAGTTCAAACATGAAAACAGCAGTAATACGGACGCTGCTCGTATTCTGCTTGGTTGCTGGATAGTAGGTCATGTCAATCTCTGTAATATTTACACAAACTCGGTAAAAATTACACAAATTTGGTAATATTTATACAGTCAGTACCAGTACATTGCTACTGTCACTATACTATATGTACAGTGTTTACACTTATTTACACATAAAGATGTGTGCCGGAATATATGCAGAATGTGTAATTTAACATATAAACCACTATATAATATCGTTATCCAACTAACCCAGATGGAATATTTCGCCTTGTAAACTATCGTGTGTTTGTGTTGCCTCTATTTCAAAACAGTCACATGATGATTTAAAAATAATTTCCGCGCTAAATTTAGAGGGTGGCTCCCAACTAAATCGAGTGGTCAAGCTGGACATAGGGATCGACTGTACATTGGGACAGCACAGAAACATAACTTGAAAGGAACAAAACACGTACATTCAATGAAAATAACAACATTTTTACGATGAAGTCCCTTTAAGTGCATGATGAAAGCAGTTGTGCATTTTTCCTGTATCTCCATCTCAGTAATTACCATTCGTGACATTAACTTTGTAGTCTTTATAGAATAACATTGAATTGCAAGAAGGCATATCAGGCTTTTTTCTCCTGGCATTGCTAGGGACGCCAGCTTTGTTCTAATATTCAATAGAAGACATTGTTCTGGGTCAATGTAGAGAATTCCTTCTTGTTGGTGACATTCAGCATGTTTCTTCCTTATTTGATTAAAATTATTTGCAGAGTGCAGACCTCGGCTATCATGGGAACATTTGTATGATCTATGATCAGATATTAAACTGATTTTCTCAGAAAAGACGATCCCCTGTCTAATGTAGGGGAAATAACTCTTATCTCTTATAAATTCGCTGTAATTATTAGCTCACCTGGTCCAAAGGACCAAGGTGAGCTTATGCCATACCGTGGCATTGTCCGTCCGTCAACAATTAACTTATTTGACTTCTTCTTCATAACCGCTGATCGGAATTTAACCAAATTTGGTCAGAAGCATCCCTATGGGTAGGGGACTCAAAATTGTACAAATGATGGGGCTGACCCTCTAGGGCGGGGCCAAAAGGGGTCAATTTAGCTATTTTGATATAAACGACTTCTTCTCTGAAACCGAGCAATGGATATCGCTCATATTTGCTTGGTAGCATCATTATGGAGTGGGGATTCTAAATTGTACAAATGATGGGGCTGACCCCCTGGGGGCCTCTGGGGCAGGGCCAAATGAGGTCAATCGGGCTATAGTATATTGATATAAACGACTTCTTCTCTGAAACCGAAGCAATGGATATCGCTCATATTTGCTTGGTAGCATCACTATGTGGTGGGGATTCAAAATTGTACAAATGATTGGGCTGACCCCCCAGGGGCCTGAGGGGCGGGGCCAAATGTGGTCAATTGGGCTCTATTGATATAAACGACTTCTTCTCTGAAACCGAGCAATTGATATCGCTCATATTTGCCTGGTAGCATCACTACTGAGTAGGGGACTCAAAATTGTACAAATGGTGGGGCTGACCCCCCGGGGCGCTGATAGTAATAGTAATAGGACTCGCATAGTAATAGGACCCCCCCCCCCCCCCCCCCCAGGAGTCTAGCTAAGCTTCTGACCCTTGGACCACTAGAATAGCTGTAAAATGTATTGATACATCACTCTCATTGCTTTAAGCTGTATTTCATGTAAACCTGGCCAGAAAATTGTCTGACACCTTTATGTGAAATTTGGTGGAAAATTGTGTTCACTTATTCTAAATGACATCATATCCAAATGTCTTTCTGGTTCCACAAGGGAGGTAATTCACCATAAAGTTATACATCTGTTAATTGAGATCTGACTAGATGGTTGTGTTCATTGCTTCAGATTAAAATGATGTAATATATTGGTGAAGGAGTGCTAGCATGCCAGAACAAAAGACAGTTGGTGGGCATATTTTTTCATATTTTTTTTAATAGTTTTGCATTATATAGACAAGCGATCTTGAAAAATCTTTCATTGAAAATGGCCCAAAAAGTACTACAGGGTACACATATGGAAGGGTAGTGTAAATGGAAACACAGGTATTTTTGTTGTTGTTGTTTTGCCTTTCTTTGCTTTCATTATCTATCTTGTTACAATCCAATGTTGGCTGGTTATCCTATGAACTTCATATTTTTTAATTCACAGGTGTGGACCATGCAGGATGATAGGACCGGTTTTTGAAAGATTAAGTAAAGAATACCCAAATGTGATTTTCCTCAAAATTGACGTGGATGACTCTCAGGTGATTAAATATATATGAACTGTATGAAGTAGAAGATAATGTAATGGTCTTCTGTCTGACATTTTATTATGTGATGTATAGATCATTATGTTGGACTGGGTACATAATGGTGAAAGATAACGGTCAACAGTCGAAACTCTTCCACCGAGGTGTTAATCGGAACCAACCTAATGAGCTGTCTGCCAGCAGCCTAGGGAAATAGTTCATTGGGTTGGTCGGATTGGTCGGAACACAGAGGGGAGAGTTTTGACTGTTGACTGATAAGGCATGAAACAACTGTTTTGTTACCTGAATAATCAACAGGATCCAGGGAAAGGCTATTTTATTAGGCTGTGCTCCACATAAAAATTCATCAGTAGGCTGTTTAAATCTGGCTTTGCTGCAATTTTGAAATTAAAAGTTAACTTTCCTTTGGTCAGTACATTGTAAGAATTTTTAAAGACCTTTTTATGATATTCTTTGTGTTTGCCAAATTTCTGTTTTCATTGAGATATAGCAAACCCTGGTCGGAGATTTCTTTGAGATAAAACAAACCCTGGTCGGAGATTTCTTTGAGATAAAACAAACCCTGGTCGGAGATTTCTTTTAGATAAAATAAACCCTTGTCGGAGATTTCTTTGAGATAATTAAAACAATTAAACCCTGGTCAGAGATTTCTTTAAGATAAAACAAACCCTAGTCAGAGATTTCTTTGACATAAAACAAACCCTGGTCGGAGATTTCTTTGAGATAAAACAAACCCTGGTCAGAGATTTCTTTGAGATAAAACAAACCCTGGTCGGAGATTTCTTTGAGATAAAACAAACCCTAGTCAGAGATTTCTTTGAGCTAAAACAAACCCTGGTCGGAGATTTCTTGGAGATAAAACCAACCCTGGTCAGAGATTTCTTTGAAATAATTAAAACAATTAAACCCTGGTCGGAGATTTCTTTGAGCTAAAACCAACCCTGGTCAGAGATTTCTTTGATCATGAGCTAAAACCAACCCTGGTTGGAGATTTCTTTGAGATAAAACAAACCCTGGTCGGAGATTTCTTTGAGATAAAACAAACCCTGGACGGAGATTTCTTTGAGATAAAACCAACCCTGGTCGGAGATTTCTTTGAGATAAAACAAACCCTAGTCAGAGATTTCTTTGAGATAAAAACAAACCCTGGTCGGAGATTTCTTTGAACCTTTCAGACTTTGAATGAGCAGCCATAACTACTTGTTTCTATGAATACTCTTTACAAATCATGACCAGAAAGATGCTTCATTACTATCATTTGAATGTTTGGGCCTGTGTAGATGTTCCTCGCCATGGTTTCTGGTAAACAGGCAGAAATACTTAATTTAGATTTACATAGAGAGTCAGGTAACAAAAACAATTACCAGGGTATGTTATTATGTGTTAATAGTTTCGCGTAAGTGCTTACGATATACTCTTAGGTAAGAAATGTAGATTGTTTGATTAGTCATGCAGCATAGTGAACTTACAACTCATCAGGTTTTATTAAAATCACCCATGCATACCAGATACTATTTGAATAAATGGGAGCTGAAATAAATCTGAACACAGGTAAACATTCTTTATTTCACACCTGATTACATTTCATTGCCCAGCTGTAAGAGAGTTGGGGAATACAGTAAATCCTGAGTGTTCCGAGTGCAATTGTATCAAGAATTCCAAATGGCATTTTCCAAAAGGGTTATTTCTTAAAAAGAATTTAGGTCAAATTTAAAACCGGGCAAATATGTTTTGTGTTGCTCAAAGTAGAAACTAAACCGGGACGGAAATCACCAGGTATACAGAACTTACAACAGTATAGTTAAATGGTGTTTGATTACGAACTTAGTGACCAATTTAAGGTTAGATTAGCTTCATGAAATATGTCTTTATTTTCAGGCACTTGCAGAAAAACATGGTGTAACGGCCATGCCAACTTTTATATTTTTCAAAAACAATGATGAAGTTGACCGAATGCAAGGGGCAGATGCTGCTACGCTGGAGTCGAAAATAAAAGAACGTGGAGGAAATTCAGAAGAAGGAGAGGATGACACAGCAGTCAAGGGCCACGTATGTATTCAGTCAGTGTAAAGTGAGGGTCTATACAGACCGCATAATACACTTAGATGGGACTAAAGGGGTGTTCTGAGGTAAATAGATATCTCATTTATCCATATATGTAAGGTAGGTGTTATTTCACACCCGATTTTATTGTATTCACACCAAATTCTTAGCGACGCCAAACGTTGTTGGATAATTCTACGTTTTCATGTAGTAGTGTGCTCTGCCCTACACCAGACATGGTGACAGGGCCAGAGAAAACAATCCCTTCCCTGTTGTCTGGTTTACTGGCCAGGGTTTTGGGTACTCTACTCAAATTCCCTATTGTCTTGTATACTGTACAGGGTTTCGGTACACCCTGTTTAGCGTCAGCTGGAGAAGATTTACCATCCCCTCCCTGTTGTCACACATCATAGACAAAGTTTTATGTTTTAATTATACACAGCGATCCTTTCCCTTAGTGACAAATACACTGGTCATGATTTACCAGTTATTTTTGTCACATTGCTTTGACAGCAAAAAAATTTTAAAAAAAAAGTAACTTTTTCATAAACTTGTATATCTTATTCTATCTAGATGGACCTTGCTTCATTTATCTGCAAGTCCGGCTGCGAATGTCTAAACGAGGCTGATGATCATCCGCTGGCTCATGCATTCACAACAAAGGGAGGCTACTTGGAGTCAGACTGTGACGAACAGGTGAGTTTTTTACGTCGGTATTTAATGAATGTGAAAATGTATTTGTAGATAATCATCAATCATGTGGGATGCGGTACACTATGAAATACACAGTAACATAGTAAAGGAAGGTAGTTGTTTGTTTAATTATCTTGGGCTTGCTTCGAAACGTCCCTATAAATTTGGAAGTGAAAAGGTACAGAGTCACCTGCTGCACTGCCTGGGTTTCATACGGGTACTCCAATATCATCCCACATTAAGATCCCTGCATGCCTCCATCCGGGTAATCAAGAGTTGATACATTATATTAGAAATGAAGTTGTTTCGCAATTGTTGTAAAATAAAGAAAGTTTACATTTTGCTATAACTAAACATTGTAATAGGTGTAAGAATCGATATATATTGTCAATGTATGAATATTACAATTGAAAAAGTTGGAAAATATGTTATTAATTGTTAAAGCCAGCATTAAAACAAATCTGTTCACTTTCTTTGCACAAGGTTCACTTCCCTTCATCAGTCCATGCAAGTGACATAATATAAAATCAATCATTATATTTAAAATTTCTGCTGTCAGATTACAAAATTTATCATACTGGACCAATGAATGAAGCTCAAACTTTTTG
This sequence comes from Pecten maximus, assembly GCF_902652985.1. Classification (NCBI taxonomy): domain Eukaryota; kingdom Metazoa; phylum Mollusca; class Bivalvia; order Pectinida; family Pectinidae; genus Pecten; species Pecten maximus. The sequence goes on along the minus strand of NC_047031.1, from coordinate 20,042,247 downwards.
AGGTGCTAATTTAACGAAGGTTCCTGCTATGTACATTTATTGTGAATTTCCGAAATATTTGAGTGATGCTGGTCTTGTTTACTATAACATTTTTTCTTGAAGTAAGAAATGTATCTATTCCTTTGTGATCACCCAACTTGCTGCCCAGGTGACACATCCACTTCCATGGAATTCTTGTTTATCACGTACACTATAAGTCAGCTGTTTCACCTGTGTTTATATATATATACATCATTGTTACACAATTTACAGAATTAAAGTGCATTCAAGTCTGAGGTGGTATAAAACAATATCACCATGCAATGGAAATGCTGAATGTAATCACCTTGAGGCAGAGTGAAGTGAAATGTACAAATTTTAATGAAAACTATACACTGTATACATGTGCTGTGTGTAATTACAAAGGACTTACAGTGGTGAAACATGATATACCTGTTATTTAAGCAATGAACTGTGGTTTTAATGTTGTTATAGTCGCTATGAAAGCAAGATGCATGAGGGGCAAATGTCATGTAGGCACATGCTACATTTGCCCACCATACATCTTGCTGTCATATCGACCATGACAACATTAAAATCATTGTTCAATACTTATATTTACATTGTGTTACCATTTTCGTCAACTTTGAAAAAAAACTGAACCAACAAAATAATTCCACCTTTTTTAATGTCACATGACCCACTTGGTTTTATAGCCTGAGGCACTGGGTGTTATAGGCGTATGGTGGCAACTGCCTCATGTGTCCATGGGAAAATGTGGAGCAAATGTAAATATTTATCTGTGTGGCTCGTAGATCATGAGGCCTTTGCATATACCTGTACATTATGTATTTAATATGGACATTTAGTAATGATTGTTTTATTGTCTTACAGCTAATTATCAATGTGGAGTTCAACCAAAGTGTGAAGTTACATTCCCTGAAAATGTATGGACCTGCAGGTAAATACCTAAACATGATTTATGTTTACTTACATGGTAGGTATAACTTCTGACCTGTTTATCGAACAAGGATCAGTATATTGGTGTAGCTGTTCGCTGGCAACTTACTTCAGTTAAGAAATATTGTTACGACTGTAGTACTTAGTCAGTTGTTAGCTTACTTGTCCAAACAGCAAGTGAGCTTATGATGTGGTATACAAATCCATTGTCTGTTCATCCGACTGGCCATCTGTCCATCTGATTGTCATCTGTCCAGCTGTCCATCCATTTGCCATCTGTCCAGCATCAACTTTTCCATTTAAACATTTTCTCAATGATAGTATATAAACAAACTTGCATCACTCAAAATTTTTTACATTTAATTACCTGAATTCCTACTATCCTCCGAGTTAGTACAAACCAATACACAGATTTCCTTACAATAATCACAGTAATATAACGTAAATAAAAAATCACCAACAGGAAGACGAGTGGAAACGAGGGTGACCTCCGAGGTCAACCGCTGTATACAAGATAAACTACTGGTAAAAAAGTACCAGGTACAATACATAATACACAACCGGTGTATATGAAAATAAAGTATAATTTTGGTGATTACAAGCCCAGACACCTATTGGGCCTGGGGTATACCGGGGTGAAGACTTACCAAGTTTGTTCAAATGTTAGAGTAGCAGTGTCTAATTAGGAGAAGATCCATGCTGTTTGTGGATCGATCCCTCCTCAGGGTGGGTTGTGTTTCTCAGGATTCTCTCAGATTACAGGACATCCTGTTTGATCCTGGTGGTCTGTGGGAAATCACATACCTCTAATTATTAAGATGTAGTCACCACCGTCTACATTAAAACACTGCCTCTATGAATTCTTTTGACAGAAAATGGACCTAAAACAGTAAAAGTTTTCCAGAATCTTCCAAATTCCTTGGACTTTGATAAGGCTGAAAACATGGAACCAACACAAACTTTAGAGTAAGTATGAGCATGTCTGTAGTTATTGATCGTATGTTAGGTTTACATGAAGATTTTTGTTTATCATTGGAGGTGTAGTCTATTGGTAGGAAGCATTGGAGGTGTGGTCTAATAGTAGGAAGCATTGGAGGTGTTGTCTAGTGGTAGGAAGCGTTGGAGGTGTGGTCTAATAGTAGGAAGCATTGGAGGTGTAGTCTAGTGGTAGGAAGCGTTGGAGGTGTGGTCTAATAGTAGGAAGCATTGGAGGTGTGGTGTAGTGGTAGGAAGCCTTGGAGGTGTTGTCTAGTGGTAGGAAGCATTGGAGGTGTGGTCTAATAGTAGGAAGCATTGGAGGTGTGGTCTAATGGTAGGAAGCGTTGGAGGTGTTATCTAATAGTAGGAAGCATTGGAGGTGTAGTCTAGTGGTAGGAAGCGTTGGAGGTGTGGTGTAGTGGTAGGAAGCCTTGGAGGTGTTGTCTAGTGGTAGGAAGCATTGGAGGTGTTATCTAATAGTAGGAAGCATTGGAGGTGTAGTCTAGTGGTAGGAAGCGTTGGAGGTGTTGTCTAGTGGTAGGAAGCATTGGAGGTGTTGTCTAGTGGTTGGAAGCATTGGAGGTGTTGTCTAGTGGTAGGAAGCATTGGAGGTGTTGTCTAGTGGTAGGAAGCATTGGAGGTGTTGTCTAGTGGTAGGAAGCATTGGAGGTGTTGTCTAGTGGTAGGAAGCATTGGAGGTGTTGTCTAGTGGTAGGAAGCGTTGGAGGTGTTATCTAATAGTAGGAAGCATTGGAGGTGTTGTCTAGTGGTAGGAAGCATTGGAGGTGTGGTCTAGTGGTAGGAAGCATTGGAGGTGTTGTCTAGTGGTAGGAAGCGTTGGAGGTGTTGTCTAGTGGTAGGAAGCGTTGGAGGTGTAGTCTAATGGTAGGAAGCGTTGGAGGTGTTGTCTAGTTGTAGGAAGCATTGGAGGTGTAGTCTAATGGTAGGAAGCGTTGGAGGTGTGGTGTAGTGGTAGGAAGCATTGGAGGTGTGGTCTAGTGGTAGGAAGCATTGGAGGTGTTGTCTAGTGGTAGGAAGCATTGTAGGTCTGGTCTAATAGTAGGAAGCATTGGAGGTGTAGTCTAGTGGTAGGAAGCATTGGAGGTGTAGTCTAGTGGTAGGAAGCGTTGGAGGTGTGGTCTAGTGGTAGGAAGCATTGGAGGTGTGGTCTAGTGGTAGGAAGCATTGGAGGTGTTGTCTAGTGGTAGGAAGCATTGGAGGTGTAGTCTAGTGGTAGGAAGCATTGGAGGTGTTGTCTAGTGGTAGGAAGCATTGGAGGTGTTGTCTAGTGGTAGGAAGCGTAGGAGGTGTAGTCTAGTGGTAGGAAGCATTGGAGGTGTTGTCTAGTGGTAGGAAGCGTTGGAGGTGTTGTCTAGTGGTAGGAAGCATTGGAGGTGTGGTCTAGTGGTAGGAAGCATTGGAGGTGTAGTCTAGTGGTAGGAAGCATTGGAGGTGTTGTCTAGTGGTAGGAAGCATTGCTCAGGTGTAGTCTAGTGGTAGGAAGCATTGGAGGTGTGGTCTAGTGGTAGGAAGCATTGGAGGTGTAGTCTAGTGGTAGGAAGCATTGGAGGTGTAGTCTAGTGGTAGGAAGCATTGGAGGTGTTGTCTAGTGGTAGGAAGCATTGGAGGTGTTGTCTAGTGGTAGGAAGCTTTGGAGGTGTTGTCTAGTGGTAGGAATCATTGGAGGTCTGGTCTAATGGTAGGAAGCATTGGAGGTGTAGTCTAGTGGTAGGAAGCATTGGAGGTGTTGTCTAGTGGTAGGAAGCGTTGGAGGTGTAGTCTAGTGGTAGGAAGCATTGGAGGTGTTGTCTAATAGTAGGAAGCATTGGAGGTGTAGTCTAGTGGTAGGAAGCGTTGGAGGTGTTGTCTAATAGTAGGAAGCATTGGAGGTGTAGTCTAGTGGTAGGAAGCATTGGAGGTGTTGTCTAGTGGTAGGAAGCGTTGGAGGTGTTGTCTAATAGTAGGAAGCATTGGAGGTGTAGTCTAGTGGTAGGAAGCATTGGAGGTGTTGTCTAGTGGTAGGAAGCGTTGGAGGTGTTGTCTAATAGTAGGAAGCATTGGAGGTGTTGTCTGGTGGTAGGAATCATTGGATATGTAGTCTAGTGGTAGGAAGCATTGGAGGTGTGGTCTAGTGGTAGGAAGCCTTGGAGGTGTAGTCTAGTGGTAGGAATCATTGGAGGTGTGGTCTAATAGTAGGAAGCATTGGAGGTGTAGTCTAGTGGTAGGAAGCATTGGAGGTGTTGTCTAGTGGTAGGAAGCATTGGAGGTGTTGTCTAGTGGTAGGAAGCATTGGAGGTGTTGTCTAGTGGTAGGAAGCCTTGGAGGTGTGGTCTAGTGGTAGGAAGCATTGGAGGTGTTGTCTAGTGGTAGGAAGCATTGGAGGTGTAGTCTAGTGGTAGGAAGCATTGGAGGTGTGGTCTAGTGGTAGGAAGCCTTGGAGGTGTTGTCTAGTGGTAGGAAGCATTGGAGGTGTTGTCTAGTGGTAGGAAGCGTTGGAGGTGTGGTCTAGTGGTAGGAATCATTGGAGGTGTGGTGTAGTGGTAGGAAGCATTGGAGGTGTTGTCTAGTGTTAGGAAGCATTGTAGGTCTGGTCTAATAGTAGGAAGCATTGGAGGTGTAGTCTAGTGGTAGGAAGCGTTGGAGGTGTGGTCTAGTGGTAGGAAGCATTGGAGGTGTAGTCTAGTGGTAGGAAGCGTTGGAGATGTAGTCTAGTGGTAGGAAGCATTGGAGGTGTGGTCTAGTGGTAGGAGGCATTGGAGGTGTCGTCTATTGGTAGGAAGCGTTGGCGGTGTTGTCTAGTTGTAGGAAGCATTGGAGGTGTAGTCTAGTGGTAGGAAGCATTGGAGGTGTTGTCTAGTGGTAGGAAGCATTGGAGGTGTTGTCTAGTGGTAGGAAGCGTTGGAGGTGTAGTCTAGTGGTAGGAAGCATTGGAGGTGTTGTCTAGTGGTAGGAAGCATTGGAGGTTAGTCTAGTGGTAGGAAGCATTGGAGGTGTTGTCTAGTGGTAGGAAGCATTGGAGGTGTTGTCTAGTGGTAGGAAGCGTTGGAGGTGTAGTCTAGTGGTAGGAAGCATTGGAGGTGTTGTCTAGTGGTAGGAAGCATTGGAGGTGTAGTCTAGTGGTAGGATGCAGGGCTATGTGACAGATAGTTGCTGGTTAGAATCCCAGCACGGGCTCTGTGTTGTTTCCTTGAACACCATACTTTACTCGACCGTGTTCAAGTCAACTCAGTTGTAAATGGGTTGACGTAGGGCAGTGCAGTAAATGCTGAGGATAAGATATTGGTTCTGAAATGGCAGCTCAGTCTGTATGCTCACTAGGGAATTGAGGAAGACACTGGCCCTATAACTACAGATAATCTGAACAACTTTCAGATAGATATATGTCGCTGTGATATAGCAATATACAAATATATAAACTTATTGTATGGTTGGTCTCACTAAAGTGATCATTAAGGTGCTTAGTTTCTGTATTGCATCCGTTGGTTTTGATACTCCTTCTATGGTGCCGGGGGGGAGGGGGGAGTGGTTAAGGTTTCTCAACACTTTATCACTAGCCCTCCACCTCTGGGTTGTGAGTTCAAAACCTACATGGAGCAGTTGCCAGGTACTAACCGTAGGCCGGTGGTTTTTCTCTGGGTACTCTGGCTTTCCTCCGCCTCCAAACCTGGCACGTCCTTAAATGACTCTGGCTGTTAAAAGGACGTTAAACAAAATAAACCAAACCAAACTCTTTGATACTATACACTGTAGTTGCTTGTTAAATCAACCTTTTTCTTAATCAGAACATAGATGCCCTTGATATTTATGTTGATATGGTTGAAGATTCAGTTTTTACCTCTCAGTCAGGTTCTGATTTTGAGGATGTGATATCTTGTATTACCCTAATAACAGATGACATCAAGAAGCAGAAGGCCTTTAGCTGTCTGGAATACCTTATATTATTATGTCTCCCTCCGAGTTCATTTTCTAATATTTTGTTATGGCCATCACCAAAATGTGTTGAAGATATGTTGATGAAACTGGAGGGTACCTGCATCACCTAAAGCCGATTTTGCGGTGTACTGCCATTGGGTCACTGTGACCTTGACTTCAAAGTCAAATAAGTGTGAATTTTACATCAATTTATTGTCTGGTTTCAAAGGTTTACTGAGTACAAAAAATAGAAATTAAAAATCAGTGCCTAGGTAGAGAGAAGGAGTAAAAATATTTTTATTCACAAAAACAATCTCTAGTTTATTTTCCTTGTACATTTTCAAGAGTCTCCAATTTCTAAATTTTTGTTCATATGTTGTGGTGGCTTCATTGATTCTAAGTTAGAGTTATGGTTTTATTAGCTCACCTGGACCGAAGGTCCGGTGAGCTTATGCCATGGTGCAGCGTCCGTCGTCCGGCGTCCGTCCGTCAACATTTGCTTCAAATCGCTACTTGTCAAAAAGTTCTTATTGGATTTTGACCAAATTTGGTCAGAAACATCCTTGGCAGAAGGGGATAAGATTTTGCATAAATGGTGACTCTGACCCCCAAGGGGCCTGAGGGGCGGGGCCCAATAGGGGAAATTGAGGCAATTCCTTTAAATCGCTACTAGTCATAAAGTTATGAATGGATTTGAACCCAATTTGGTCAGAAACATCCTTTGGGGAAGGGGAACAGATTTTGCATAAATGGTTACTCTGACCCCCAAGGGGCCAAAGGGGCGGGGCCTAATGGGGAAATAGAGGTAATTCCTTAAAATCGCTACTAGTCATAAAGTTATGAATGGATTTGAACCCAATTTGGTCAGAAACATCCTTTGGGGAAGGGGAACAGATTTTGCATAAATGGTTACTCTGACCCCCAAGGGGCCAAAGGGGCGGGGCCTAATGGGGAAATAGAGGTAATTCCTTCAAATCGCTACTAGTCATAAAGTTATGAATGGATTTGAACCCGATTTGGTCAGAAACATCCTTTGGGGAAGGGGAACAGATTTTGCATAAATGGTTACTCTGACCCCCAAGGGGCCAAAGGGGCGGGGTCTAATGGGGAAATAGAGATAATTCCTTCAAATCGCTACTAGTCATAAAGTTATGAATGGATTTGAACCCAATTTGGTAAGAAACATCCTTCGGGAAAGGAGATCAGATTTTGCATAAATGGGGACTCTGACCCCCAAGGGGCCTGAGGGGCAGGGCCCAATAGGGGAAATTAAGGCAATTCCTTAAAATAGCTACTAGTCATAAAGTTATGAATGGATTTGAACCCAATTTGGTCAGAAACATACTTTGGGAAAGGGGAACAGATTTTGCATAAATGGTTACTCTGACCCCCAAGGGGCCAAACGGGCGGGGCCCATTAGGGGAAATAGAGGTAATTCCTTCAAATCGCTACTAGTCATAAAGTTATGAAAGGATTTGAACCTAATTTGGTCAGAAACATCCTTCAGGGAAGGGGAACAGATTTTGCATAAATGGGAACTCTGACCCCCAAGGGGCCAAAGGGGAGGGGCCTAATGGGGAAATAGAGGTAATTCCTTCAAATCGCTACTAGTCATAAAGTTATGAATGGATTTGAACCCAATTTGGTAAGAAACATCCTTTGGGGAAGGGGAACAGATTTTGCATAAATGGTTACTCTGACCCCCAAGGGGCCAAAGGGGCGGGGCCTAATGGGGAAATAGAGGTAATTCCTTCAAATCGCTACTAGTCATAAAGTTATGAATGGATTTGAACCCAATTTGGTCAGAAACATCCTTTGGGGAAGGGGAACAGATTTTGCATAAATGGTTACTCTGACCCCCAAGGGGCCAAAGGGGCGGGGCCTAATGGGGAAATAGAGGTAATTCCTTCAAATCGCTACTAGTCATAAAGTTATGAATGGATTTGAACCCGATTTGGTCAGAAACATCCTTTGGGGAAGGGGAACAGATTTTGCATAAATGGTTACTCTGACCCCCAAGGGGCCAAAGGGGCGGGGCCTAATGGGGAAATAGAGGTAATTCCTTCAAATCGCTACTTGCATAAAGTTATGAATGGATTTGAACCCAATTTAGTCAGAAGCATTCTTGGGGGAAGGGGAACAGATTTTGCATAAATGGTTACTCTGACCCCCAAAGGACCAAAGGGGCGGGGCCTAATGGGGAAACAGAGGTAATATCTTTAAATCGCTACTAGTCATAAAATTATGAAAAGATTTGAACCGAATTTGGTCAAAAACATCATTGGGGGAAGGGGAACAGATTTTGCATAAATGGTGACTTTGACCCCCAAGGGGCCAAAGGGGCAAGGCCCCATATGGGAAATAGAGGTAATTCCTTTAAATCGCTACTAGTCATAAAGTTATGAATGGATTTGAACCCAATTTAGTAAGAAACATCCTTTGGGGAAGGAGATCAGATTTTGCATAAATGGGGACTCTGACCCCCAAGGGGCCAAAGGGGCGGGGCCTAATGGGGAAATAGAGGTAATTCCTTAAAATCGCTACTAGTCATAAAGTTATGAATGGATTTGAACCCAATTTGGTAAGAAACATTCTTGGGGGAAGGGGAACAGATTTTGCATAAATGTTGACTCTGACCCCCGAGGGGCAAAAGGGGTGGGGCCCCATATGGGAAATAGAAGTAATTCCTTTAAATCACTACTAGTCATAAAGTTATAAATGCATGTTGTAAACTCAGAGAGTCTGGACTTCATTATTTCTTTAAAGCAGTTGGGATCCCCACGCTATAACCATAAATAGCATTGTTTGAGGTTAACAAACAAAAGGAATTGAACATGAACATTATTTTGACATTTGGTCAAATCCAACCAGGTGAGCGATACAGGCCCCATGGGCCTCTTGTTATAATATCAGTATTCTATCTTGTTTTTCATCACATGCTATGGCAGTGTTAACAATCTGACAAATATTCCTGAGGTTTGTTTAGGTGTTGTATCGTTTGATGTCCTATCAATAGTTTTGGTCATTGGAGGACATAATTATTCTGTAGGGGTATTGGGTCAGTCACTGTTACAAGTGAGGGAGATAGGGAACATTGTATTGCTGTAGCTCTCAGAATGTTTGTTATTATCATTATTACCTCTCGGACATATTTTCCATTCATTCGTGAATGCTGATCTAGAAATGACTAACTTTGCAAATGATTTAGACTCATCGGCTCTTCATGACTCCAATATCGGTAATGGATAGTATAGCTTAGCAACTATCCGAAAAATGTTATTTTTGTACAAATAATTGCAAATGATTTGAATTTGTGATTAATTCTCCTCGTGTGTTAACACAAAAACAAATCCTTCACTAAATATAAATGATTTACAGTATTATGCAATATTTTTGTTGATTTTGACATTGTAGACTCACGCCAGATGATGTGAAGGAGGGCACTTTAATTAATCTACGCTACGTTAAATATCAGAACGTGAAAAGTATAACGGTAAGTAAAAAAATAAATGAACTGTATATTTTTTAAAAGTTATATGCTTATAAAATCAACACAACCTAGATTATCAAAATGTAAAGGTATAATAATGGGTTTTATTACTGATATCACCTGTTGTATAACTCACTAGTGTAGTCAAATCTTGTTTTCTCGGTTCAAATTAACCAAACATATTCTATATGTAATTGTTTGCTGTCTGTAGTGAATTTTTACTTCAGTTAAGTTGGATCTTGGTGTTATCAAAAGTTTAAAATAACATTTTGACTGTATGCCATATTAAACAATTGAAATTCAAACTCTAATTGTGCTTAAAAAATGTTCTTCTATTGAATTAGACTTTAAAGAGATTAAGTGAAATGTAAATACTTAAAACTTAGATTATTTTATTGAGAAGAAATTTTGATGATTTCTGATAAAATGTTTAATTTTGAAGAAATGAATTATAATTTTATCTTATAACCAATGCCTACAAAATTTGACCAAATAATAATTTGAAAAAATCATGAAAAATTATCACACAGAGTTCTAGTGTTAACCAACAAATCTATCTTACAGATATTTATAAAGGACAACCTGGGTGAAGCAGAGACGACACAGATAGACTACTTGGGGTTTGTCGGCAGTACCAGTGCTTCTACAAATATGGCAGACTTCAAACGGGTATGTATAAATAAGATGTGTCTGCAGTTGTCAATAACAGGCTGTAAATTGATTGAAAATTAGGAAGAAATAGGGTGTGTTTATGGGTATGGGAAGTATTTCATATTTAACTCTGCTCCACCAAAGGACTTATGCTGTGATGTGGCGTCCGTCATCTGTCCATTGTCATCATTCATTCAAATGACTGCTTCTGAAGATTTAAGATGCCCAGAGGCCTGATATTGGGCCTGTAGCATACCGTATATGCTGGGATGAAGAGTTACCAAGTTTGCTCAAGTGAATGATCTTGACATAAATTTTTCTGAGTTACAAGTTTATTTATACCCAAGTAACCGTGTTCATGGGTTTTACTGGAATATTGGCATTAAAATGTCTACCTGACCCCAGGATTCCAAATTAAATCATTTCTATCCATGGTTGGATTTCCTTCCTATTACTTCTATTTAATGTGTTAAATAACTTATATGGGTGGTACCCCTTAACAATATGGGTGGTACCCCTTAACAAAACCAGGAATCCTTTGGTGGGGTAGATGTTTTACTAGAATAGCCCTTAAAATTTTTCATATTTCTACTTGAACCTCCTGTGAATCTATACTATAGCAAAGAGCTTGATCTGAAACAACATTGTTCAGCTGTATAAGTGATAACCGGATTTATTACATTTTTACCAGTGAAATATCAAAAATTATTCATTCTATAAAAGTGATATTTTTCAATCATATTAAAAATATCACTTTTGCTGATTTGACCAATCAAATTAATGATTAGAAAATACAAAAATAATTAACCAATCAGAAAGCCCGACATATATGTCAGCACCTGGACAGGGGGAACTACTTTTTTTGTTTACAAATTATCGCTGTAGGCCTAGTTAGCATACGGGGTAGGTTTTTCATTGATAAAAAATGTAATAAACTCGTGTGGCTAATATTTAGATATTTTCACTTGTGCTGCGCACTCGTGAAAAATATCAAAATATTAACCCCACTCGTGAAATATATTTGGTATTTACTGAAGACACTGTTAGATATCCTCTATATATTGATTTAGAAAGATGGAAAAACTATTGCATATTTCTAATTGTTTTATATGTATTGTTTTATATGTATTGTTTTCAGGTTGCTGGAAAGAAAGGAGAAAGCCATTAACATTTGGATATTACTGTTACTCGGAGAATTATTGAAAAAAAAACTCAAGAAATTCATTTGAAGATTTACCAGCTTCATGGTATGCAAAATTAAATATTTGACTCCCTAAAAGGTGTGAAAGACTTAAATTTTTTCAGATGTTTAATTTCTAGTTCTTGAAGGTGAAACAAATTCGAACAATTGTGACATTCTTGTATCATCGACAAATATTGTTATTTATTGCCATTTATTAAGGCAAATTGGAAGGATTCATCAATCAGGATCTGGGTTAAATTAAATTGCCTCTTTGCTTATGGAATCCAATTGAAGTGGGAAGGACACATCTATTAAATATCAATGTGAGATGGATTAACATTCTTGGAAGAGGATACAACACGATGGATTTTCTAGAACGGAAATTAAATTGTGACTTTGCACGATAACTGATGTGTTGGCTGGATGCTATATTGGAATAAAATAAGATTTCTGAACTGTTTTTGGGAAAGCATGTAATCTGCTCAATGCTTATTATTCATTTTTTCTTCGTAAAATTTAAGTTTCAAAATAACAAGATTCCATGTCACAATCATGTATTCTGTGCAGTAAATCCTGACATTACCGACACACTGTGGGATCATGTCAATGTATCGGGTATGGCTGTGGAGCATGTATACGTTCTGTTGGATATTGCCTTGATATTACAGGATGTTAAAGCCAGTGGTCGGTAAAGTCAGTGGTCGGTAAATTAAAGTCAGTGGTCGGTAAAGTCAGTGGTCGGTAAATTAAAGTCAGTGGTCGGTAAAGTCATTGTCTGCAATTACAGTGGAGTATGTAACCATTCTTTTGGATACTGTCTAATATCACAGGATGTATTTAAAATTAGTGGTTGGTAAATTCAGGTTTCACTGTATAAGTACATGTATGTATTACATCCTTCACTTGTAAAAATTCCCTTTATCTATCCAGCAGTAAGCCCAGGTTTACAACATGTAAAATAGGACGATGAATGTCATTTTGTTGACTTTTCTACTAAAGATGACAAGACACACTCGCACGCCATTTAAAACGTTTATTTACATGTAAAAATTCATACACATACGAGGAAATTAAAGGTTTTGGGGATACCAGTGTCTACTGAAGATGACAAGACACATACTAGACTAATTGTCTGAAAAGTAGAGAATTATTTAGGGGTTGTGAAGTAGAGCTGATAATAGTCTTCACTATTCTTAGTGTTTCACTTTCATTTCTAGATAGCAAGGAAATGTACGTGTACATCCTATAAGAAAAAAAAAATTTAAGACAAATTCCTGTACAAGATTAACAAACCGACAATTCATGTAGTCAGATAATGAAAGAGTAGGATTTATGCAACACTACAGATAGTTCTGAAAATATTTCATTGTATTTACTCAATGTAACTGAAATTATACAATTTATATACAATTTATTATTTAAATGATTTAATTGTATACTGTAAATACCATGAATTCAGTGTTGAGCAAGGATAATCCCGTTCACCTTGAACACTTTCTCTTCAAATGGATTTTGTTGAAATTTTGACTTAATGAGTTGACCACAGAAATTACCTCAAAAAGGAGTGGAGACATTTTACCCAACACAACAAGATGTGGGCACTTGTGTTTCCATTTTCTTTAAAAAAAAATCCTGGAATTATCACAGCACATTTTGCTATTGGCTAAACCCCCTGAAAATGGCATATTACTCTGTTTTCCACAGAATACATGACAATATTGCAGTCATGTGTTGAACAGAGTTATAGCCCTTTATTATGATAATATACAAAAGTTGTTGACATTCAGTTTATCCCATTGTATGACATGTCAATAATGAATGACAGGGTATGATATCACAACATGAAATCGGACAGGAGGTGAGGATATAATGTGTTATCTGTCGACATATTTCGTAATCAAGTATCAATTTTTTGTAAGATGGAGAACAAATAGAATTCATAATTATCAACGGATTCAATATTATAATTCTTTTTGGGGGGGGGGGGGGGGGAATACATGATCTGATAAGATTTTTAACCTTAAAGCAATTGTGGTATTGGATGAAACATGCATTCACCTTGTATTAAAGTCGTTCACTTCTTAATATGGTTGTTTGTGTTTACCTGTACCATCTGACAACTGAAAATTTATATACAACATTGTAGATGGCTTTTTTGGTCACCTGAGACAAAGTCGCAAGTGACCTATTATAATCGTCTTTTATCCGTCGTCATGCGTCCGTAAACAATTTATATTTTCGTCTTCTTCTCTGAAACCGCCAAACTAAATTAAATGAAATTTTGCAGGAAGCTTCTATGGGTAAAGGTCAAACAAAATTGTGAATTATAGAGTCCCCAACCCCAAAATGCCTGGGGAGCGGGGCTAAATGGACAAAAACTTCAAAAATCTTCTCTACTCTTAGATATGATTGTATCAAACTCTCTCCATAAATGGAAGGGTCTTAGGCGCTTAACTGAAATTGAGAATTTCATGACTTTGGAGTCTTAACATTTGCTCCTGGGGAGGGGTACACTTTATATAGGGAAATCACATTTTAGACTATGATTTGTTGGATTTGTATTGGAATTCATTCTGACCTGCTTAACATTATCAGCATGGATAATAGTTTGATGGTATGCACATGTTGGCCCTGACTTACCCCCAGGGGCTGATGGGTGGGGCTAAAAAGGGTCAAATTGACTGAAATTTCAAAAATCTTCTTCTCAAGACCCAAATAAGGTAGAATCAATTACTCTTCATAGATGGAAGGGTCTTAAGGTACCTGGGGACTAAACTTCAACTGTCAGCTGTTTTGTTTTCAGGATCAACTAAAGATCACACCAATTTGAAGAAAATTACGTCTGATGAATAATAACACTGTATGGTGTTAATTCTCACAAAGCAGTTTTCTAAGGGATGGTACTCTTGACACTAAATTTCTTACAACGGAAATGACTGCAAATGATAAAAGGAAAACGAAATTGATAGACGCGACCAAAATTTGTTGGTTTATAATGAACTCAACTATATCAGATGGAACAGATGACGCTTATCATTCTGAAACACCTGGTCTTGCACTCCTGGATATCTCAAAGTCTTCACCCATATTTAATTTTTATTTTGTCCTATTGAGTTTGAATTATGTTGGTACTCATTTTTGTTTTCTTTCTTTTATAGATTGATAGAATTACGATTTATTGTACATGTTGGTATTCTCTGTTTACCTAAAGATCATTCTGAAGTTTAAGGTCAGTAAATGTGATTGATAGAATGACATCTGTTGATACCACTGACCATCCAAGCCAACTAAGTTCATGTGTCATTCAAGGTCACAGAGGTCAAATATACTTAAATCTGTAAATGACTTCTTCTTGATAACCAAGAGGCCCAAAGACCCATAGGGGTCTAATATGCTAACATATATCTCGGGTGACCGTTAAGGCCAATGGGCCTCTTGTCTATTTATAGTAATAGTAATCTTTTTGATAAGGAAAATCTGTACTAAGTTTGAGTTTGATCGGCCAGAAGGAACTTGAGTCATCGCACGGAAACATCTGTGTGGACAACAAATGTACAATGTACAAGGAGTATAATGGCAATAATAATAAACAACAATTTTTTTTCTCCTCTATTTATTTCTCTTAAACTTGCACCTGTTGGTACTTTGTCTATAATAACTTTAAAGCTTGTTTTGTCCCACGGACAATCTAGGTATACGTTAGCACCTCATACATACACAACACTTCCCCACAACAACGACCAATACTTAGTTCACATTCAATCACATAGTTCAAAAACACCATAAATCCCGTAAAATCAACTTAAATTATTCGGATGTTTTGATGATCGTAACTTAATGAAAAAGATTTTTTTTGCTTTTTTCTTCTCTTTTTTTCATTGCTGATTTTCCAATAAAAAAGGAACATGATATATTATTCAATCATCCTTTGAAAAAATAGATCCTCGAATGTTAGCATAGTGACTTCATCTTATAGAAATATTATTACAATTTGAAAAATAGCAATTTTTTTGTAAATTTGCTGTTGCCATTGCAAGTTCAATAAAAATGAATATTTTGTGATTCAGGAACAAATATTTTCATATATTCAATATGTAGTTTTACAAGGTATCTATTTAATATTTAGACTTTATGACAAATTTCTTTTTATATGCCATGTTTGGGATTTTCGAGAAAAACATTTGTGTAGTACATGTATTTCAGATCAAACGGAAAATACCATTGCTGCTTATGTGTCATAGAAATATTTTACAACATTCTTGTTTTTAAGTTTATTTCACATGGGATATTTTCATATTCCATTTTTATGAGCATCAAAGATTCCATCAGGATTTTATAAGATTTTTTTTTTCCATTTCCTATATTTAAGATCTGAAGGAAAACTCTATTTTCAATATTACATGCTGAAGATTTTACGGGAGATTCTCTTTTTCGTACTATGTAATTTCATGTGATGTTGAGACTCATTCTCGCTACACTATGGGTATGACATTTATACATAACAGTAAGCTAGTAGAACTATGTATATAGTTATATATATATGTAATGATATCCAACATTGTACAGACATATATTCTAATAATATAATCATTTTGCCATTTATTTTTGTATCTTTTAAAATACTCATGTAAAGAAAATGAGGAAATGTAATACTCTTCACCAGGAAAAAGACACAGATTCCACCAACCAGCATCTGTAATGGTGAATCTAGCTTACAAAACACCCATTAAAGTCATCTTAGACTTTGTGACCACTTGAACAGAATGGTGAACCTTTCAGTGTTTCTGCTATATATTTCTAAAACGAAACTGACAACAATAGATTATCTATTGCTTGCACCAATTCAAATGTATTCATTATACAATCAATTAACCAATTCAAATGTATTCATTATACATTCAATTACCCAATTCTAATGTATTCACTATACATTCAATTTAGTCCACAACCATTACTTAACAGCATTCCAAATCATTCTCTTAGAATAGTGATATCCGTACATAAATATGATGCAGAGAATGTGCGTCTCTTTACATGGCAAGCATGATATATAAGGTGAACTTTGTGTGTATTCTATCATTGTAAATACACAAAAAGCAAAAATATTTCTTGCTTCATTGCGAACAACCTCATAACGTTAATAATTAAACATTGTGAGTTTATTTGCATAAATCAAACCTCACATTACACAGGAAATCATTTTTTGTTTTGTTTATTGGTAATTTGTTTACCAAACGGACTGTGATTTTCCTCAGATGACCAGTAATTACCGGAAATGTCTTTAAGTTAACAAGGCTTCAGCCTCCTGGTTCTTTTGATATTTGATTACGTAATATCAACATAACTCTTCTTTGATAATATTAATAAACACATCTTTAGTGGATGAATGTGCGCAGATAAAATAGTGTTTTGATTTATGCAAATGACATCAACAGCAAGAAGGATATACAAATACAGTAACTGAAATCATCCTCCAGATCTGTTGCAACATGTTTCGACTTAGTCGAAATGTCGCTCAAACCCTACCAGCAGTTTATTTGGACTAAAGATGAATATCAACATTAAACATTTTTTGATATGATTTATTAAAATGTATACAAAAATGAATTTGTAGATCCTAAATATATCTCAAAACGACCCTAAATTAAACAATATCTGATCTATTGATGTGAACTAGTCTAATGCTCAGGTGTCCGATAATAAAATGTACATCTCGTATGTCTAAAAAATACATCATAACCATTTTATGATATAACAATCTAGCGGTATGGCATAATATGATAAAATGCTTTTATTTTTTTCTCAATAAATCTATAATGAAACTTTATTAGTCTGGAAATTTTGACTAAAATCCAAACAAACTAACCAGAATAGATAATATACATCTTCAGCACGTCAATAAGGAGATATACTTTGGTCAGATTCATAAAAGGGAAATGGTAGAATTCAATTTCTTGAGAAAAAAAGTAATTTGAAACAAAACTTCTTAAATAGTGGATTGGAAAACAAAAACAAAACTTGGAAAGTAACCAACTTAATTTGTTTGAGAAATCAGTTTCTAAAGATATAGACTATAGGAATAAAATATCTCAAAGATTGCATTTTTTCAGATTTAATTTTGAAAAGTTTTTAACATGATCTTATACTAACAAAAAATATATATTAACTGCCTCATCAAGGACAGGCATGTTTTAATTCACATCGAATTGTGAGGACAAAAATCTTGACGACACTGATTCACGCATGGATAACGGTTGTATCTCCCAGTTTAGGTTTAAAAGAATATCTTTGTTATACAATAAAACTTAGGAATCAAGCAAACCATTGGGTAATATAGTTACAATGCAAACTAATCGCCACAATTTACTGGCTAATGGTAGAAACTAATGAGAAATTTCAGCAGATCATTTAAATCCGACGTATGTCAGTTTTTAAAATAGATATGTATAATATTTTCTTTGGCTATATCTTAACAGCTCTTTAAAGCTCATCACACCACTAATACTTGGTTTAACTTATATATTACAAAAAATCACAATCCTAACAGGTAACCATTTATTTTCATATAAAATTTAGTTTAAACTGAAACGGTAAGTTAAACGGCACTACGTACAGAGGTTAATGTACAACATCTGACAGTAATAATATGTAAACAATGAGAATTTAAATTTGGTCAACAGAATTAGATGGCTAATCAATAGTGGTTATGCAAACAAAATATGTGGAATTTAATGCAGAACATATAGATAATATTCTTTATCTTGCTCGTCATTTCATTACCATACTTACAGGCTAAAGAAACTGACCTAAGGATATTGGTAACTAATAAGACAATAATGGACCCATTTTTACTTTTAGCAATAACACTTTAACCCTTTCAACCCTAAGAAACTTTATTGGACTCTGCCACTCTTTCATTATTTGAAGTCCAATATGGTCAGTAGGGGTGAAAGGGTTAACAGAGTTACTTGGAAATAGTTTTCATATGTTTTGGCATTCCATATTTGTTTACAGTGGAAAGTTTGGTTAGATTGCAGGAAAAGATAAATTAGCATGAAGAAAAAATAATATCAGTGTAAATTAAAAGTTTGAAAAGCATATTTCACCTACCCAACAATAGTTTCTACCATTCAAATAAATTTTCTACGGAAAATGAACAACAAAAGTCTTCGTAAAACGCTTGCATACATTGATCCATACTTGGTCCTACATGCAAAAAAATAACTACAATGTTCTACCCTGTTACAAATATTCACTTTAAACCAATCAGCCCAACAAATAACAAAAAATACGAAAACCATCTTCCTTTACCCATATATTGACAGTAGATATAAGTTCTGAAGGTTTTGATGGATTGATGTACATTTCTTACAATTGTGTGGTGCATTTGTATCTGTTAATTAGCCCATGTTTAAACACGTTACTTGTGTATGTTTCCTACTATATCAACTGACTTTTGTCGACACAATGTAGGTCTCTCGACAAATCATAGGGCGCCCTTGGGCAAGATACAATATTTTTGACAAGATTACATTGTTCTTGGGGTGGAAATCTCGCCTAAACATGAAGAACATTGCTGCATTCTGTTCTTGTGGCAAATATTTATCAGAAGAAGAAGGAAGATGGCTGTCCAAGCATAGTCATGGCGGTTTTCGTTTATCGAACCAGTTATCATTCGTGTATGAAATAAGAGTGGACCTAGTAATGTTATGTTGTTTTCAGAAAAGCACTGACATTGTCGGTTTGTGTTTCTTGGGAAGAAGCTGAGAAACAGGCCGGCCTTTGCTGTCATGGTTGTGCCCTTGGGCAAGACACTTTACCCTTATTGCTCTGGATGGCATACGACGGGCATGCTGTTCAGTGAGGTAATCACCAACTACTACAATGAGACCCTACCACAAAATGACCTTGACTGTTAACTGGGCAATAAACCCAGCAAACAAACAAATATTGACAAAGCCGAACTGGTTTGCCCGCATAAATTAAGTCCCAATATGGTGAACTAAAACATATTGTTCTTGGTCATGCTGTTTTTGTTTTGGCGATATTTACCTAGGGTGTGTTCTTGTACTACTCTGGTGTCAACTTAACTACCACCCTCAAGGACACCTTTGCACCTTACCAGTCAACTTCAATAATTTTAAGCTATTTTGATTTTGAAAAATGTTTATTTGTAAGAACTGTCCTAAATCATATCGCTCATAATAGTTCGGTGAAATTTTGTTATATTGAGTTATGAATGATTTTATTTTTGTATATTTTTCGTATATTTTTGTATATTCGGATAAATAATTAAAACAAAACAACTTACAAACCCGCCTTATGGTGAATAAAAATAACGAGCATTTCCGGTCTTGGACCGTTCGGTGGGGATATCACCAAACTGGAGTTTATTTTACGTAATGTTTATATTAATCCTTATTTAATCTGTAAATGAGAAGAACAGAATTAAATGTGCTGAAAATCAATTTAACTTAATTTTCAAATATTTAAATGCTGAAAAGGATGTCTGGGCTCTATCATTGAACATGAATTCTAAACAGGTACAATTGAAGAGTTTATGGCAAGACTAGCAAATCTGTGATTTAGTCACAGACTAACAAATAACATTTCGTTATCTATGTGTTAATAATATACCAATCATTGTTTTCCTATTTCTAACATTTGCCAAACATATATTTCAGTAATGTCTGGAAAATAAAGATACTAACTTAGTATATTTCAACACTATGACATTCAGAATGTATTAAGTTGAAATTCACCTATCTAAATCTGGTAGTTAAATGTTTTTGGTATATGTATTGTGACATATTTTCGGAGGAAGAAGTTAAGGGAAGAAAGACTTCATGAATAAAAACGTTCTTCGTCAAAACAAGCATTTATTGCTTCTAGCTTTAAAATGTAATGATACCTTTCAGATCATATTATAGAAACTGGTCACAACAATTCAAAGATATTTGATGGAGGGTCAGGGCATCCAGTAGACCCTTGAGAATGTTTTTGACTTCCCCAAATCAGAACAGGTCTATTTGACATATGTTTTGACCTTTCAGATTTCTTAGAAATATTGGTTTTACTTGTTAAAGGTCAAGGGTCAACAGGATGCTCTGGAAGGTATCTTTAAGGAGCGTGTATAGTCCCAAGTCACCCGCCATATACAAGGGCGAATAAAGCAAGTATGCACAATGACAAAATGTCCTTCACCATGGTAACTATAAAAACATTGATCAAATAAAACTAATACAACTATCACTATATCCTCACTGATATAACTACTGAGTTATATCATATATGTGTAGGTTTTTTGTAATTTGTGGAGTGAAAGATTTAAAGCTGAATACAACTGCAATGATAACAATAAAACTGTATACATTTTGTAATACCATCTAATCATGCAAAACTGGCCCCTATAAAACACAGCCTCCTTTCCAATTGCCCCGTGGACTTGTTTTTACTGATAAAATTTTCACAGGCGATCTTCAATCTTCATCAGTCAGTGCAAGAAAATTCATAGGTAGAATTGGTTTCCTACAGCATATATCTGTAATTATCTGCCAATTTATTGAATTGTATATATGTTATATGTACTGATGAGCTGTAAAGCTTAAAGTCAATAAAATGAATTGAATTGAATTATACCCAAAACATAATACCCATACAAGGGATGGATATATACAGTGTGTATTAAACAGTAAAAACATCTTATTTATCAACATTGAAATTATCCTAGGATTATGCTGAATAGTGAAATTGTTATGAAACTGTTTGTAAAGCTAATCCACAGGGTAACTGGAAAGGAGGATTAAATACATGCTGCTGCTTATCAGCGAAATCTAGGTCATGGTCCCATGCAGTAACAGAAAATAATAATATCGCAACATTAACATTTAACACAAAATAATCCCTCTGATCTCTTAAAATATTTTATCTGCAGATAGTAACAGGAATTCTTTTTTATTCTTAAGTTGATCTTATTTTAATAGGACGGATTAGGTTTAACTGTCAGTTGAAAATGAATTATTTATGTTAAAAATTAAAACTTTTTTTTATGAAATACTATAAAATGAAGTAACCATCTTTCCATAAGAAGCATGTTTGTGCACTTATCTTTTACCTAATTAAAGCATAACAAATCTTAATAATTCAACAAAATCATTTCATTTTTAAAATTATATAAATTCCCTCTATACTTTATGAAAATTCACGTTTTTTGTGATCCTTTTCTGATGATTTGAATGAAATCCAGCAATCAATTTCAGTTTCCTTGATGACCAACCCTAAATTTATTGCGGGACATCGTAATAGGGATACATTTTACTGCATAGTATCCAGCTATTGTAATTTTTAATTAACTTGGTTCTACTGCTTATACATCGATAATATAAGGCTAATGAACAGCAGCACTATATATATATATACGTAACAACTACTAAAATAATATCAGCTAGCAAAATGGTGCTTTATCATGTGTGAAGGAAATAGGTTTATTTCACAAACTACCAAAAATTATCAGCTGATTATTTGTATAAATGCTTTTCAACTTTTTTGTCGATCACAAATTATAAGAAATTTGTTCAATCGGATGTGTTTCAAATTTCATGATTTTAAGATATGAATTCGCTATGAAATTACACTACAGAAAAAAACCTTCAACAGTCAAAATCAACATATTAAAATACAGGGCACTTAACAATGTTGACAATCAGAGAAGCACAAAAAGAAATAAATTAACTGATATTCAATTATATCAATTGATTATATATTTACTTGTATTAACAAACAAGTCTAGATTTGTTTATGCATCAATATAACGAGCTTTATAATCAGACTGTAAAAAATAGAGTCTGAACAAGCCATTCTGAAATTATTATTTCTATAACTATATAACTATATGGATACAAGAGTGAAAGGATCTAATGCAAAAATATAATGCTTCTTAGTATAAATTGTCTCTTAAAGCAACAACCATTTCATGGAATCATGTGTGGAGAACGAAACAAGTGCTTTATAATAATAGAGAGAGAAATCAAACAATTTTGGTTTTAATAGAACAGACCAGTCAACTATCAAGTATAAGTTGTGGAAATGAAAACAGAAACAAATATTTTTACAAAAATAAACAGGACAGAGTCAATTGCGACAAGAATGTTTTCTATTATTTTCTTTTTTATTAATAAAATCTTTCTGTTTTTATTTGATGTATTACATTTCAGCTAGTTATTACTCATAAAAATAAAATTAGAAATATCATTAAAACTATTTTCCAGGTCAGATATGAGAACTTTGGTATTATGCCCAGCAATGAGACACTTAACTCCTTAAATCCCTCGAATCAATGTTAAATTAGATGTTTGGCAAATAAGTGCAATATTTGGAATAAAATTTAGTGAACAAACATCTCTTCCCTGAACACATGAAATATGATTCACTTTATACTGCTACAGATTTAATCATGTCTTCATTAACGTCTATAACATGTATAGCAATTTTGTGTAGCACAAAAAATCACAACAATATACCAAACTGATATGGTCCCACCTAACTACCTTTAAACGCATGCAAAGGTATAGATACCTTTTCGGCTTATAAATGCGTTAGAAAATTTATAAAATTGGAAATTGTAAAACAATTTTAAATCTAAAATTACTTTTAAACATATCAATACCAATTTTACAACTGACTTGAACTGAAATAAGAAATTCTTGCAACTAACGGGACAAACATGAACTTTAAATGTAATAGTATAGCCAGCAGCTTAACAGACTGGCCGACAAAAATGGCACAGGTCGATACAAATCACATCAAGTTGTTTTGAATCAATACTTTAAAACTAGCTATTAAGCCAGTTCAACTGTAATCATAATTACACAAAATTCTATAATCAGTTTATATACCTATGTTTTATGGAAGTTGTAGTGTCAGATCACTCAACCACTAGCCATATGTATTTTCCAGATGAAAATGTATGTAATAAAAGATGGACTAATAAAATATTAACAATAAAAGCACCTTCTAACAAAAATAAAAATGTATATATAACAACAAGTTATGTAAAAAGCCTAAAAAGCGTGAAGAGTACAACGATGGCACCAACTTATATATATATATATATGAGACATTCTTCAAATAGCATGGTCACAAAACTATATATAGAATAAAAGAGAAAAGACGAGAGACTGACATATTTGATCAATATTGCTTAGTTAAGTAACACTTAAACATTCTGACAACAAATGTCAAATCAAGTGTTCCCTTCTCACAAAAACAGATATTTATTCCTTTTTTTTAATTTTTCCAATTACAAAAAATATCATAATAGTGATTTCTTTGAAAAGACGGATACAAAATCTTAATAAATATTGCATGAGAGTATGATAGGAAAATGATATTTTATTGCATTTTCATTTGTAGTTATTCAAAGTAACTATTAAAATCCATAGAAACACATGGGCCAACTTTCTCAAAGCTTAGTTAGTTATAAAGAAACTGAAAAAATCAGACATTATCAAAACAGAAACTTACCGACATTAAACTAATCACGCTTTGAAAAAGAAGGCCCTGGATTTGATCTTAAGCTATTAAAGATATTGCTAAATTGTGGACAGAATTTTGTAGAATGAAACCTACATAATGAAATTCCTATATGCATTGTATTAATCTAGTGTAAATGCATGTAAGGCGATAACAAGCTGTTCCGTTTGATATAAGAAAACAAAGATACAATAACTTCCCAACGGAATTAAAGAAAAAAACATGTTCAAAGAATGAAAGTGAATACATTTTGTGACAGGTTTATAGGAAATTACAAAATGCTGTGTGGTAATTTGGCAAAAAAAATTGCTACATACCGGTTTAAAATAAAAGCAGTTTTGAGTAACTTTTAAACTGGATATGGCATCATTATTTGTTTTTGACAAAAACATAACTGCTTTACTGGCAAATTTAAACAAAAAAAAAAATTTTAAATGAAAATATTTCACAAATTTACGTTTTAGAAACGTAGCAATTTCTCGACTTTAGTATTTTCATTTTAACATTTTTTGGAATTAATTACATATTTGTGGGAAAATGTAAATTGATCTAGCCTATGAAAAGATGAAATAACAATAACGAATGAGAACCAATTAGTTGTGGCAAACTACACTTTGTGTTATAAATGCTTTAAACAATGTAATACACAGATATAATGTTCTAGGAACTAAAACAGACATTTTGACAATGGATGCACAACACTAAATTAATAATACACGTATATAGAGCTTCTTATGCATGATAATTATTGCTTGGGAAGGAATAAAGGAAACGAAAATGGAATTTGTCTACAAAAAAAAAACCTACAGTGTGACAATGAAAAGTTTAAAGAATGATAACAAAATAACACCATTTCTACAGAAAATACCTACAGCACTATTATAAAATTAGAAATCATTGTTAGTAATTAATTAACTTGTTTGTTCATTTGGTATATTTGACAAAAATCGTCTAGAAATAAACATCTTAGGAACATCTTTATTCAGAATGTTTTTTACTATTAAAATACGGAGTTCAGCACAATATTTGATGTGTGGGGAATAACCATGTACTAACAGTAGTGCTGACAAGTTATGTTTATAAAGTACACTGTAGATCAATATTGTTTATACAGAAAATACAGCATTTGCACACACAGAAATAGATTCTTAGGTTTTTTACTTCCAGAAAATTAAGAGATTCTTAAATTCAAATAAGGAATATTTGAGTGAATGGAAGTACCTTTGGTAGTCCTATAGCTTTAAACATATTCAATATAAATATATATAACTCTGCATTATAAAAATGTGTGCAGGTAATAACTTGTGCAGAAAAATAACAAAAATTTAGAAATGATTTAGCATATGCTTATAAACAGAATCACTTTACATAAAATATATCCCCGTTATATATCATGTACATTGGACTACTTCAAACACTCAAAATGTCTTCTAAAATAGTGGCACCATGTTTGTCAATTTAATTATATAGTATTATCTTGCAATTCAACTCCATCGCCGGAATTTGTCAAGAAATCAACTTTTATTTATATATTTATATTAAACATGGTATTTTGATAAGTGTTTTGACCAAAGATGTTAATTTTTTACTAGCACAAATATTTTCATATTAAAGGCCGATGCCATTTCATCATCCGACATCTGAACCGACATACAAATGGTAGCCATTCATATCTCTTTTAGAAGACATTTTCCCACAGAAATGTGTGAGTTCTGGAAATAAACCAATATAATGCATGAAGCTTTAGAAGGAATGAAACCAACAAAATCACAGAAGTCAGTTTTGAAAAAAAATGACCCCAATTGATACTGCCGTACTATCAGATCTACAATGTAAAAAAGCTGAAAAAATGTCATGATTTTTACATATACACATCCAAAAACCAGCCTCTGTTACAGCTAAATAAACACGTTTCCTATTTCTTGAAACTTATTGCTTCCAAGCAAAGCACTTCATTTTCAACAAAACATTTCATAATGACATGGATGTGGACTTCCATAACTCTGCTTTGACAGTCTGTATTTACTTCTATGTTTTGTATTTAAATTGCCATCTTTTAATATTTTTTTTGTCAGAATCACATATCTACTTCCATGTTATCAAGATACTTTTTACTGACTTGCTTTTCAATTTATTAGCAGGACGATTTCCAGATAGGTTACAAAAAAAGGAAACATTTTTTTTTTGTATTTTAGACCTAAGTAACAAACCAAGCAGTTTCTAAGAGTTTAGGCAATGATCGAAATTTCTCTTCCCTACAATATGAAATTTATTTCAAATAACCAGTATAATTTTTCCCTTTAAAGTTTCACCCAGAAAATCAATATCAACAGAAACAGGACAGCACTTAAGTAAAAGCTATAAAAGCAAACTTCATTTCAAAAATTTTGAAATCTGCTCTCAACTATCAGAAACGGAATGTAGGTGAAATTCACCCAATGATAAAATATACAGAAAAATACAAAAAAACAACCAAGTTCTGATGTCGATCAAATGAAATGACTTTTCAAACAAAAAGATGTACTGTACACATGGTCACTTCCGTCAGGGGGTTTAATTTCACAATTTTGAGAGGTAAAATACACATATGGGTGTTATTTCCGTGACATTTTTTTTAAATCTGATCTGTGAATACCACATACATTACAAAATAATATGTGTGGGGGATTTTCGCAGCAGAATGTCATTCAAGTATTTAGCATTAATCCACCGTTCCCCTTGCGTAAATTTCCACGTTTACAGAAAACAAGTTTTGTAAGTTGTCATTCTACTCTTACAGCATTTAAAAAACTAAATCAGTTAACAAATTAAGACAGGCGGCAATGGGCGACATAATTCGGCTAAATATATATATATATATATATAATAATCATGGTATGAAACTCTACTAAAATACTGAAAATATCATGGTATACATTTCACATGTATTGAATACAGGTTTGATATATATGTGCAATGTCTTGTAAACAATATCGAACAGAAATACTTTGTATTGATCTCCATAACAACCAACAATAAATGAACAGCACTAATAAGAATGATATAATTGTATTTCAAATACGTAAACACAACAACGATTCAAGCACCTATGTATAGTCAATATTTAACCCAGGCAAATATAATACATGTTCATCTTCAAGAAAAATATCTACGTTTATTTGACATGTAGAACTAGTACAATTATGTAGTCATAGTCAATATAATAATAACACAAAGTCAAAAAGCACCTAAATAACTATAATATATATTTATATATATGTTTACTAGTACAACATCTATGGCAATCTTCATTATCAGACAAAACAGATAACAACATTTAGCTAAACTACAGTCATATACATGTACATACAAAGCCCAAATACATAAATTTCAATCTCTTTGTAAATTCAAGTCAGTTCATATGATTATGAAAAATGGCCCAATGTACATGATTATATACAATATTTATTTCCATTACAACTCTTTAGTCCATCAAATTATATATGTATATATATATATATATATATGATAGATGTACACATTTCTATAACACATCAGAATTTATACGCAACGTTCATTATATCTCTGCCTCATATGAAAGTTGTTGAATTGTTGATAAATACAACTAATCTAAAAAGAGGTGAAGTAAGCATTAATTAAAATACAAAATAATAAATAATTTTGATAGAAACGTTTTAAAGTTATTTGCAGTATTCATCTATAAAGGCATTTTGGATTTGAAATTGTTTTTGGTTTTAAGGAAATAAAAATATCAAAGTTATTGCCATAGAAAAGATGAGAAAAATGTAGATCAATATTTGGCAAATGAAAATAGTGCTATCTCAAAAAAAGTCATCTTTTTCTTAAACAGCTCAATGAAAATAACTTGCATCATTTTATTTTGATCAGTTAAAATTATCTATTTTGTTTGGGGTAAACAAGTTAAAATTTCAAAAAGAAATTCCACACTAAAATATACAGCTACCAAAATGTTGTGTCCTTATAACAGGCTAACAATAACCTCTGGTACTATTTGACATGAATATCTGATAATTTATAATATATATATATAACTGTAAAAATAGGGAACGATGAATCGAATTGCATAAAAGCTTTGCATTCCCCCTAATGATGTATGCAAGTATTCTAATGATATTCAAAAATGCTCTTACGAATATATTGATAAAATGTTTGATAAAATATTTTAAACCAAATCTATTTTAGGAGGGAGTGGCCATTATTGATAGTATTGAATGTTATTGAGACATATATATATGAAAATTAAAGAATGCTATTTGTATAAAAATATAGAGCCATTTAGAATACGTTTATAGCTATATATTTTATAAATTGCTTTGGTCATTTCATAAAAACTAAATACATCCTTCATCACAGAGATATGACGTCGATACCAACCATTTCCTCCCTTGCGATCTACCAAACATTTTTACATAGCAGGTAGACTGCAAAGGCTAAAATATAGTAAACGATGGGAGGTAACTCTTACATGTTCAGAATTTTAGGTTACACACCACTTTCTGTAACAGTTACACTCGAACATCTGCTAATATCGGAAGTACATTGAGACAACTAATCTATAATATAACCAGCATTTTAAATGCTTCTTCTTTATACATAGTCATTGAGATACACAACTTCACTACATTTTCTTATCTAATTCATATTTTTTTCATTTACATAATGTATATTTTTTTGGAATGAAAAATACAAATTCACACCTATAAATTTGGAATCTTTGCAATCTACTTTCTCATTTTATCACACACTTTTCGAAAAATACAAACAACATTCGATTTTCTAAACAGTTTTATAAAGTTTCTTGAATATTGCTTTTTTGATCTTCAAATATTTCATACAAATTTATTGAAAATCCTAACCCTTCAATATTACCATTTCAACACTATATAGCCCATTCCAGTATACAGGAATCGGTATAAACTAATACCTGTTGAGGACGTCTCTGGATAGCGATGTCTCCGACACACCGTTGGCAAGCCTGTAAAACACAGTAAATATCCATTGTTAACAGCACCTACGCGACAGCAGTAGACTTGTGACCAGTCCACCATATTATGATGACAACCTGGAAAACAAGGCGACACAACTATAATAATACATTTAACTTACTGAGGTTAAATACATGTTTAGTCAAAGGCTTATCATCCACTTGGTCGTGTTAGTAGAAATACATGGGGTAGATAAAAGTTACATATATATCAATAGTTGTTAAGGAATATCATGTTGATAGTAAATAATGTTCAATAGAGTTCAATGTAAAGTTGACTATATATTGCGAAACAAGTTATATCAAGCAGATGGAAGTTTGGTTTGGATTATTTTGTGGGTCATTTAAGGACATGCCAGATTTTGGAGGCGGAGGAAAGCCGGAGTACCCAGAGAAAAACTAATGGCCTACCGTCAGTACCAAGGAACTGCCCCACATGGGATTTCAAACTCGCAACTCGGAGGTGGAGGGTTAGTGATAAAGTGTTGAATTGGGACACCTTAAGATGGAAGTACACAGGGGGTCTTAGTTTGGGAGGAAATGGCTGGAGTACCCATGGAAATCCAACATGGTCAGGCTAATGACCCTATTGAACCTCATCGATCTAGGTGAAAGACCATGTGTGCTACCAGTGCTATCCAACCCCTATCCACTTAAAATCAAACTTACATTGTACATGTGTATTTAAGTATATATATTAGATGGTAGAAAATCCAGTTACGAGCAGTTATATTGCATGAATTCCCTTTTTCACTCTGACAGTGAAAATATCACCCCCCCCCCCCCCCCAAAAAAAAAAACACACACACACACACACAAGTTAATACAGAGAGACCCAGCAAGGTTTCCAAGAAGGGCCACTGAACACTGTCAGGATGGGGGTCTTCTCCAGGTGCAAATTTAAGCCCCCCCCCCAGGATAATTTCAATTCTGAGCCTTTCAGCACTGTATAATTGACTCTAGTTTGGAAGAATGTAAGAGAAGATGACTAGAGGTAACTTCAAAACAAAGGAAATCAAAGACAAAGCAGGGCTAGTTTTTAAGATAAAAAGGGAATTTTAGCAGCTAGGGGAAACTACCCAATACTGGTAGTAAAACGCTAGATTGATCCCAGAGTATCCACCCTATGACAGCCATCACTCATGCTCAGCCTTCTCTACTTTAATAGTTATAGAATTCATTCACAGAGGGACCCGATTAATAAGGGATTTGCTGTTTCATTTGATACTTACTTTATATGGCTGGTCAAATGGCAATTAAACTCTATGCGGTCCCGGCACGACGTTTTACAGATGACACATTTGAATGGATCGGAGTCATGAGAGTGGAAGCCATTATGAAGCAGATACAGAGTGCAATCTTCAAACAGGATGTGGCAGTGTTCGCAGCGATAAAACTTGCCACCAACTAAATCATCAGATATATCTTCTTCTCGGATGGTCTCGGAGTGATTCGAGCTTGTCTCTACCAGGCTAGTGGTCGGCTGGGTGGACGTATCTGGTGCCATGCAACTGCTGCCACTATAGCGACGCATTGGATGGCGTTGTTTCCGCGAGTTTGTCGTGGAGATCATACGCGAATGGAGATTCTGTCGACTGATGCCAATGCTCTCTTCATTCTGTGCACTGTCTGAATGGTCACTGGTCAGACTCGAGTCTTCAGATCCTGTCTTGCCACCAACTGTGTCAGCTGTCATGTTTTCCAGAAAATTTCCATTCTTTTCACTTTCAGCTCGACCATTGCCTATGTCGCAACCAGGATCTGGTGTGGAGACAGAGCGGGAAGTGTGAGAATCTGAACTGTACTTCCTGTCACGAGCAGTTGTGGTGCTGACTATGGCAGTATCGTTTCCGTCCTGAACGATAACGGGCGGCGGTTCTGTATATGGCACAATGTTAGCAGTAGTAGTAGTTGGCAAGGCGTATTCATCCAGAATTTGTCGGGTCGGTATATGCATGGCATCAGCACGCAGAATGGCAGAAGAAAATACGTTGACTGGGCTAGTGATGTCAGTCGCACTTACAGATATCCCAGGAAAATGCAGGGCATTAGCAGAAACTAGGGGCGGTATACCAGCAGGAAACGGAAAACTGTGGGGAGGAAGGTGATCCGGGCGACTTGTAAATGTTTCAATCGGTGGGAGGGTTTCGTCTGATACTTGGGCGGCAAGGACTTGATGAAACTGCTGTAGATCTCCCTCAGTCTTGAGAGCTTTTGCCAGGTCATTCTCCAAGAAACCGTTGGACTCCACAATTTCTGGATGCCTGGCTATAATCTCGGGATGTGTTGCTAGATGCTGTTTTGCATCTTCCCATCGCTGGAACTTTACTGGACAAACCGGGCATTTATTTAGCATTTCCATCATGTGACGACGCTCGTGCATGCGAAAACTTCCGCTTTGGGCAAAAGTCTGGCCGCAGATTTTACAAATATATGGCTTTTCTCCTGTGTGGACCCGCTCATGGGTACGAAGGGTCCCAATCTGTGTGAACGACTTGCCACAGGTCTGACATCGGTACGGACGGTCCCCACTATGTATTCTTTTGTGTGTGGTCAAACTACTGGCATTGGCAAATGACTTCCCGCAAATTTTGCAGACATATTCAGGTGATCCCAAATCATTTTTCAATTTTGGTGAAGAGTATGATGATTGAACAAGAAACATAGAGTGTTTGGTCATGTTGTGTGCTTTATCAGGATTGATGCCCATCTGTCTGATGTGAATTCTCTCATGTTTCTTCCAGTTGCTGCAGTCGCTGAAACGTTTAGGACAAAAGGAGCAAGCGAATGGCTTCTCTCCCGTGTGCAGTCGCATGTGAGCTTTGATGTAGCTGGACTGGGCGAACTTTTTCCCACAGAAATGACAGCTGGGCTTGTTGTCCTCATCGTTCGCCGACTGGCCGGAGTCTGTGCTGCTGAGGTTGATAGCTCCGTCAGCGTAGGATTCTGCCATTACATTAGCATCCGACATCCTTACTCAGACACACACGACTCCAGCCGTTATCTGCAATCTGTCAACAGAAATCAAACATTGTAAGTAGTATTCAGCTAAAACAATCTAAAAATTTGGCTGATCTTAATTATAACAGTAACTATTGGGATTCTGGTATCCGAGTCCTGGATGAACTCAAGCTTTTCCTGCGGGACTTACTCAAAGTTTAAGTATTTTAAATAGGTGTGAATGTTTTCTGACATGTTGTAAAAAAGAAATTAAAATGATTAGTTTTATGTCATCACAATTAATAATCATTTAATTATTATCTTCTAACAATTAAAAAAATAATACAATACATATTTATGCATAATCTTCAATCTTTTGCCTTGGTTTTACACAGAAATGTAACTTCCATTTGAAACAATACAACATAAAAGTTAATCATAAAATAAGTTATAATGAGCAATGATAATTAAATTAATATTCAGGTAGGGTTGGTATGCAGTTTATGCCACTACTAGTCTGGTAATAATCTTCTGTCTTAACTTTACACCTGTATATATATAAATTATGTAAACAAAGGCTTCATGGTGTGTTACGCTTATTGCTTTATCAATGCAGTGTGAATTCCAACAATACATGTACGTGATGAAACACCCTTAAATAGAGACGGATAATTGGATTCATATTGTAAATCGATGATCGTAAATAATTGGAGGATTCATAATCGATTATTAATCTTTTATAATCGGATTTTTACTTTTCATACTAAATCGGACAATTAAATGAATCTCTGTTCTCTGTGTTGGGTTCACTGTTTGTAAGCACTCATTACCTGGATTTTTAGGAAAATAGAACAAATGAGTGATATATATCACAGGACTGTTTTATTGTAATGCTATTAAATACCATAATTTGAAATTTGTGTATGAAATGTAATGAAATATCATCTGTAATTACTAATAAGTGTTATGTT
Organism: Pecten maximus; assembly: GCF_902652985.1. Lineage (NCBI taxonomy): Eukaryota > Metazoa > Mollusca > Bivalvia > Pectinida > Pectinidae > Pecten > Pecten maximus. Next base: position 20,009,647 of record NC_047031.1, on the reverse strand, counting down.
TTCTGTTTTGTACTTTAAATATAAGTAATTTGAATTTCAGGGAATAATCTTCACTTGTTAAAGCATTTAAGTCAGACAAATCGCCTTTCAACGTATGTTACTTTGGTCGTAAAATCCAGGAAAACACTTATTTTTTATTACTTTACTTTAATATCTAGATTTTTGAAAGTCATTCTTATTCAAATAATCAAAGTTTTCCAAACCGTAAAACCAACTGTAAAAACTATGAAAATAAATTGCAGTTTTAAAGGACTTTTCCAAGAATTTTACACTTGTAGTTCTGACCTATATGTTTATTTGTTAGTGTTTATTTTTCATTTGATTGGATTTCTATTTATAACTACCAAGTGTGAAAAGTGCCATTTGTTAGTGTTTATTTTTCATTTGATTGGATTTCTATTTATAACTACCAAGTGTGAAAAGTGCCTAAAAATTTGTGCATATTTCTGAAATACCAAAAACAGGGCTAAAACTTAACAAACCCTTGCTGGGCTCGCGCTACGCATTTGCATTGTATCAAAATGCAAATTGAAATTCGTAAATGCGAAAGCAAAATCAAGTTGAAGAGTAATATTTACGAATAAATAAAACTCCCTATTTATCGACTATACCATCCTGGCTTCACTCGTCCGCTTCAGATTCTAGCTTGCGCTTGAATCACTTCGCTAATTAAGGTTCAAGCGTTTTGTAGACAAATCCATCAACACTGTGTTTACAACACACTTAAGCAATATGGCGACTCCTGATCACGAGCTATCAAATTGTTTGCTATCGGACAGCCACAGAAACTATACGGCTGTAATATAAAGGCCAAAGAAGATGGCAACTGCCTATTCAATTCCATTTCAATCGTGTTACAAGATAAGCGATTTGTATTTATATTAATTGATGAAGTTTAATGCTGTATGTAGTTCACGATTGACACGTGTCGGAATATCAATCATACAGTCAGCACATGACTCGTTCAATATGACCAGTATCGTGTTCAACGAGGAGTTAATTGTTAAAGTCATCAATAAGGAGTTAATTATAGAGGAAAAATACGGAATATTTCATTGATGAAAAGCGTCCATTCAATATTTATTTCACTTTTTCATTCATCATCCGAGAGACATGTGACGTCATATTGACCCTATGTTTTGAAATCGGAACACAATACAGTTTTAAAACCTAATACCCTATCTTTTTAGGCTTATTCTTTATATTCTATAATTAATTACCGAAGATATAGATTGATATTGATGAATTCGATATTTGATAAAAATTTGAATTTTCAATTTTGATTTAAAAACATCATACACTAGGCCTAGGCCTAATTGCGAAAAAAAAAAAAAAAAAAATTTATAGAGGTATATATATATATAAGTGTCATTTCGTTAGTTTGAATAAAATGTTGGTAGTCAAAATGAAACTAATTGAAGAAAATATCTATATTGCCTGTATTTTTTCCACAAAAAGTAAAAGTTATAAATAAAAGTTACATTAAATTAGTCCTGAAAATTAATAATTCAACCAGATTGACCAATTCAACCTAAATACAATGACTGCAAAAATTGTCTGTATATTCTATGTTGTCTCATTCAACAAGACCCTTGTTGACTGCGCTTAATTGCTTCGCCACAAAGTATCAAGTGTCTGGTTGAACAAGATTATGATTAATGCAAACTAATGCCTGAAAAAACCTTGGATACAGAAAGATGGAAATCCACAATTTCGGTGATTCAGTGATTTTCACATTTTTATTGTAATCAATTAATAGCATCTGCCTTTTGAAAGACCATTAATTGATCATCAGCGATAATCTCTCTATCTCTACCCTTGACTATTATTTTATTATCTATTTTTTGTAATATTTGCCATGACATTTTTCTGTGTTGTTTGGAAGTTTTAATCTATTGCCACCATTGGGAATTTTTATTTCCTTTTTGGAAAATTGAGGATTAAATATCTGGGTAAACCAGGGTTTATATACATCCAGTTATATAGGCAGGGAAAACACATGACATTGAAAGTCTTTGTCACCGCTCTTGCAAATAAAATCACTAAGTAGCCTATTTTGTATAAAAATAACTGCCCAATTGTTTCCATGGTGATAACCAAAATCAATCATGAATGAAACAAATTACAGCTAGTCACTAGAAAAATTACTGAAGTAACGGATCTGGATTTTAATAGTGGTTGTCTTCTATTGTTTCTCTGATTTTTTTTTAGATGATGGGAACCATATTGGTAAGGGAATAGGAAGACAATATACTTATATTTTAGGACATATATATATTGTTAAGCATTTGACTGTCAAAACGTAAAACAATGTGTAACAATAACGATATATTTTGTAATTACAAATTTTATATGTAGAACAAATGCCATACATATTTTGGATGCCATTCTTTTCAGAAGAATCCCCGACATCATTTTGAAAAAAATTTATGCTACATGTTACTTCTAATTAAAATCAACGACGTGCCGCATAGGAAAAGCACAGTTTCTTCAAGACTTGTAAAATGAAATCCGTGTCATATATCTATCGTTTCAGGAAAAAGAACACAGTCAATAACAAGACTAGATGTTTCTGAACGATTATTTAAATGCATCTTAATCTGTACATCACATAGGTATTTCTGACAAAATAAAAGATCACTACCCTATAAGAATACCTTGGAATGTGGTAAAGTATTTTAGTTGAAATACACAACGGAGTTACCGTTCTTGGTTGGATTCCATGCCTATTTTTTTTTATCCTGCACGGGAACTTTCAGTTTTTACAATTTCTAAAATGTCAAGCAAAATAAAAAGTTAACAGCAGCTCAAAGAAATTAACAATTGCACCCTTTTAAGTTATTTAAACACAATACGTCTCCTCTAATTTATGTGAGACTACTTCAAGTACTTGACATATTTTCGGTTTTGACGATGGAGAATTTTCGGTGACCTATCGACAGAAGATATTTCAACAGTTCTATGATAATATTGATGACCTTCCTCAGATATTTGTGTCCATAAATCCTCACCTCAGATATGGCAAGATTTCCCCGAGCGGTCAGTACCTCCCCTGTTCACGGCATTTTAAAATCTGTCATCTCAACTCTTTGTTCACGACTTTGCAGATGGCGTTTGTGTATTGCAATAATTTATCTATCTCCGACATTGAAGAGCTCGCCTGTCTGACTTGATTGGGGTCCCCAATGGGTTCGCGTTCTACTGTCTGGCTCACTGTGGGGCCATTACAGGGTGAATTTTGATATTGTTTTCTATTTTAAACAAACACACAATTTAATATCAAGATATTTTTCAAATTGATTTTTATAACAAGTTAATGGTCTTTTATACATTTAAAAAAATCTGAACAATAGTATAAAACACACGTAATTATAGACTATTTGATTTATAAATGAACAAATATGTTCCAGTGTCATCAACAAGTAAAAGAAAAGAGAAATGTGAATGGCGAATATGCTTTTAGCACAGTTTGTTGCAATAATACATCGTTTGGATGAAACAACATGTGATTCAATTTATTTATTTATTTATTTGTAGCAACAGTATTTCATAATGTAATATATAATATAAATATTGGTCAAGCTTGTATAAAAATAAGAAAAACATAAAATAGACATTAATACTGGTCAGGCGAAGTGAGCTAAAAAATAATAATAGCAATAATAATAATACATGTATTCGGACATGATAGTTCACCATTTCTCGCCTGTCATAAAGATTAAAGAAAACCGTATAAGCTAATCACTTCACCATAATGGAGTTACTTTTTCATCCATTTTTTATTTAGCTTGTTGGTTTACTGCCTATAACTCTACCATTTGCTAGGCTTCGTATCACCGACTATAGTCACTGTTCTTTCCTTTGATAAGTTTATGGATAGTTTCTCAAATAGTTTCGGTCTTCAGAGTGTCTTATCCTACATGTATGTGATTACGACGTCACCGTGATGGACTATGACGTATCCGCCATGAGAGTACTTACCATTGACGTATACACGATTTCGTGAGATGGTCGCACTTTCATTTTTTAAATAAATATTAATGCTATCTCTGAATGTTTAAGTTCTTCATCTAGTCTATTTGCCGATGATACATCTATTATCAAACCTTCTCTATATATTGAAATTGGAACTGAATTAAATTAAGGCTTACAATCACTTGATTCCTGGGCAAATCAGTGGCTAGTAAAATATAAGTTTTTACCTTTGTAAAACTGAAAGTTTGTTTATATAACAAATTCTGTAAATAAAAATAGCCAGCTTGATATTATTTCTTCACACATAATCAGATGGATGTTGTGTTTAATTCGAGCCGGAAATGGTATGATCATGTCTATTGTATTTATAATTTAGTAATGAAGAAAATAAATGCTCTCATGAAGTTGAGAAATATTCTTTATAGGAAAACTTTGTTAACAAGTTATAACACTTATTTTACAAGTATTTGAATATGTCTGCGAATTATGGGATGGGTGTACTCTGCATGAATCAGAACTACTCGAAAGGCTCAAGGATAACCCTACGTATCATTACCGGTCTTCCATCATATGTGTATATCACTGCTCTATATTTTGAAACAGGCTTAGAAAAAAATATCAGAAAGAAGGAAAAAGAGGATACTACAGTTGTTATTCAAAATGGAAGATAGTATCACTCCCCAATTTTTTAATTACCTATTGTCACCTTGTGTTGCTTTTAACAATCCCTGTCCATTACAACCGAAATGATTTTACGGTTTCTAATTATAGATTAAACAGTACTCGATCTTCCTTTTTACTCTCAACATTACTTTCTTGGAATAGTTTAAACTTGATAACAATATCTTCTCCTCTATTTTTAAATCCGTTATTTCACATCCGGTAAATCATAAAAAGACACCTTCATTTTGCAGTTTTGAGGGAAGAAAATTAGATATTTTGCATACAAAGGTGAGGTATAAATGTAGTTAATTAAACCATGATCTTTGTTTATAATTCTTTTATTTTTTAACGATTTTTCACATATTAAACAATATAATAGACATATATGACAGAGGCAAAAACATACACCAACATACTCTCACACTTACATGCTGTGTTTTTATCATCATCGTAATCATCATCATGGTCATCATCATCATCGTCATCATCGTCATCATCATCATAATCATCATCGTCATCATCATCATGGTCATCACGCATCATCATCATCATGGTCATCATCATCATCATCATCATCATCATCATCACGCATCATCATCATCATGGTCATCATCATCATCATCATCATCATCATCTTTTTAATGTAAATCTAACTGACACTTCTGTGATATACGTAAGATAATCACTTCGGTGATTACCATCACAGGGTTTTTGCGACATTTAAAGGCATTGTGTTTCATGTAGCAAACTGAACTACGGTGTTTCACAGAAATGAACGAAGAACATTTTTGTTCAGAGCCCTAATCTATTACCTTTTTGTCCAGAGCCCTAATCTAATACCTTTTTGTCCAGAGCCCTAATCTAATACCTTTTTGTCCAGAGCCCTAATCTATTACCTTTTTGTCCAGGGCCCTAATCTAATACCTTTTTGTCCAGAGCCCTAATCTAATACCTTTTTGTCCAGAGCCATAATCTATTACCTTTTTGTCCAGAGCCCTAATCTATTATCTTTTTGTCCAGAGCCCTAATCTATTACCTTTTTGTCCAGAGCCCTAATCTAATACCTTTTTGTCCAGAGCCCTAATCTATTACCTTTTTGTCCAGAGCCCTAATCTATTACCTTTTTGTCCAGGGCCCTAATCTATTACCTTTTTATCCAGAGCCCTAATCTATTACCTTTTTGTCCAGAGCCCTAATCTAATACCTTTTTGTCCAGGGCCCTAATCTAATACCTTTTTGTCCAGAGCCCTAATCTATTACCTTTTTATCCAGAGCCCTAATCTAATACCTTTTTGTCCAGAGCCCTAATCTATTACCTTTTTATCCAGAGCCCTAATCTATTACCTTTTTGTCCAGAGCCCTAATCTATTACCTTTTTGTCCAGAGCCCTAATCTAATACCTTTTTGTCCAGAGCCCTAATCTAATACTTTTTTGTCCAGAGCCCTAATCTATTACCTTTTTCCGTCGGCAACATATTTTGAAAGCATTAATGATCTATACTGGGTGCATAAGAAACTCTCTCATGGAAATATAATCTAAGATGAACCAGGAATCCTTTTATGAAAAACAAACTGATAAAAGCCATTAATTACAAAAACAAAAACAAAACAACAACAAAAACATAGACTGTGTGGCAAAATGCCGGAGAACGCTGACCTCCAGCTAACATTCATGTTTAAAATGGTTGAGAGGTTGGTGACGGCAATACCTCCTAAAATTTACGAGAAACCAGAAAGGTAAGCATGTCTTGTGCGTACACACCGGTTTCTAGATCTTCAGTCGATCCTGATATTGCTGTGGTAGCAAAATGGAGAAAAGGAATGTACATAATGTACCTTTTTTTAACAACAAACGGCAGACAATTTTAAAACTCTCCCAATCTGGTGATAAAAAAAAAATCTCACAACTTTGACAGATCGTTTTGAGGATGCAGTCAACACATGTAACAAGAAAATAAGGATGTTTAAGTCTTCAGGCAAATGGGTTATCCTCCTAAAGACTATGATAGATTTTAAAAAGTTACAGTGCTGTGGGAATGCTTACATATCTGTATGTGAATCTAAGTGTTCTAATAAATTTTGGAAAGATGTTTTCAGAATATGGAAAAAATTGAGAAATTCTAGACTATTTAGGAAAAGGGCATTGGATCATGACTCTTTTTTGAAAACTCCATTATGGTATAATACAGATATAAAAGTTGGAAATAGCACCATCTTTTACAAAAACTGGTTTAATGTTGGAATTTATACAATTTCTGACTTGGTTAAAAATCATGGTAATCTAAGTTTCTATACAATTAATGAGTTTCTAGAAAAATTCAGAGCCAACACTAACTTTCTCCAATACCACGGACTGATATCTGCAGTTAGATCTTTTATGGATAATTATGTTTTAGAGCCTCCATTTGAAAATCCAGTTCAGCCATTTATACCTTTGCATTTAGAAATTTTCTATAAGAACCATAAAGGCTCAAAAGACTTTTATAATTGTCTCATCACACCAGCTTCTGTACCAACCGGTGTTAGGAAATGGCAGGAACAACACTTCTACTTTAATGAAGACAAATGGAAAAAAATCTTTAAAATTCCCTTTAATGTCTTCCGCAGTCCAAAGTTACAATGGTTTCAACTGAGAATTATTCACTATATCCTAGTCACAAATACTTTTCTTTTTAAAACACATATAACTGCTAGTCCTTTATGCACTTTCTGTTATAGTGAACCAGAGAAAGTAACGCATTTGCTCTGGGAATGTGTATGTGTACAAGATTTATTGCAGGAATTTGAAAACTTAGTTGATATATTGTTTATTGCTTTTTCTATGAACAAAGAATCTTTCTTATTTGGTTTATTATCTTCATATGCCAACCCTGTTGATAATGAAATCATTATTATAATTAAATATTATATCTATAAAACAAGATGTTTCAACAAAGCTTTAAATATAACAGCCCTTGTTAATGATATCAAGGATCATTTTACTGTTCAAAAATATATCAACAATGGAAATAATGTACACAAAAAATTGATTTTTGAAAATAATTGGAAGAAATGGATGCCATTATTGGAACTAAACTGAATATTTTCCTTCTGGCAGTGTCGAATCTATTTAATTTTGGTAAAGAAGTTTTTGAATTAAATTATTTCATTTTAATATATACATCTTTATTTTTGAATCTCCCTCCCCCTCTCCTCTCTCTTTCCCTTCTTTTCTCTGCCTTTTTTCTTCTTTGTTTTCATGTATAAATTAATTATGTGTGTATGCGAGTTTGAAAGTTTGTTGTGTGTGTATGTGTGTGAGTGTGTGTACGTGTGATGGTGTGTGTGCATGTGCTGTTTGTATGAACATGATGTTTACAAGTAATTTATAAGTGTGAATATGATGGTTGCTTTTCTCTCTTTGTTGTATGTATACAGTATATATTTATATACCGTCTTTGTTTTCATGTACAAATTGATTATGTATGTATGAGTATGTTTTGAAAGTTTGTGTGTGTGTGTTGTTCTGTGTGCATGTGCTGTCTGTATGAACATGATCTTTGTTTACATGTAATTTATTAGTGTCAATATGATGTTTTGCTTTTCTCGCTTTGCTTGTGTATGTATTATGTATACAGTATATATATATATACCGTATACCGTACTATGTTAATATATCTCTGGATATAAGATTGGATGTGTGTAAATGTATGCAGTATGCAATATGCGTGGGAACTTTATATGCAATATTTTGTCGATGTACGTGAGAGCAAGCAAATGATATATATAGATTAGGTTTTTGTGTATGTTTGTGTGTGAGTGTGAAAAGGAATAATTGTATTTTATGTATATTGATGAAAATCCTGAATAAAAAGATAATTACAAAAAAAAAGAAAATAAGGAGGAGTGCCGATTTTGGCCCTCTGGTGGCTATCACCGATACATTTTATTTATTTATCCATTTTTTGTGGTGGTCATGATATGACATGAGCTGAAGGTTGGGCCCCCACACCCCTCGCCAAAAAAAAAAAAATTCGGCTCGCGCCTACAGCGCTCGCATTACCACAAAATTACTGGACCCCCCTTTTCAAATTCCTGGATCAACTCCTGGTGGGGGTCAATTAACCTTTTGGCTCAATTTTGATATTTTTCTAATATTGTTTTTTCCCCCCCTAACTTTTTGCAACATTTGTTGTGATTAATACAAGTTGTCTACCTTGCCTTCGTGTTACGGATATAATTTCTATTTTTGAAATTTGTGATATGTTAGTCTTTTAAGTACCTTTTGAAAATCAAGGCTGCTGATGCTGAATTCGACCTACATTTCTACAATTTTTCAATGTGGTAAATTATGCAGCCTATATTGGAGAGACTGGACGCAATATCGCGCCTGCAGGTTTTGCCATAAATCAAGCTACTAAGTACATTAAATATGAAAAAAAAAGAAAAATTGAATTGACTCAGTCGGGTGTATCGATTTGCGGCGGTATGTGCCCTGCTAGCTGCTGATATATATATTGCCGGCAACTCTAAATATCAGGCCGTCATATGTTCAACAGCTTAGGACTAACAACTATACAACATGATCAACGGGTGAGTGTGCACGCGAGTGAATTGGTGTATAGTGGAGGGTGTACAATCGTTATAGTGAAAACATGCATTCAATGGACATATAAGTTCGCCATATTCTGTCTAATTACAGAATTATCGGTGAAGTTTAAACATTTGTAATTATTTTGAATTAATACAAAGACAAACGATTATAAGTTTGTATGGAAGTTTCGTCGTGTTCTCCCTCCAGACGGGAACTCTGGCGGACGAACTCGCAGACAAGCAGGTAATTTTACATTTTATAGTTTATATCCTTTATTCCATTTACTAGTACAAGTATATTAATATGATATTATAATTTTGTAAAAGGGCTTGATTTGATTTATTTCTAATTAAGTCATCTGTCCGATAAGTCAACTCTTGAAACGGAACGCTTCACTCTATACCTGTTGTGACATACCCGAGTTCGTTCACATTCCTGAAGGACATGCTTCATGATACTAAATATCTAATGATAAAGAATTATGATGTTCCATTGGAAAAACCTTTTGCACGTAGACAGTTATGTTCAATGTTTTCATATTTTCAGGTTTACGTTGTATCTTTGATATACTGTTAACGTACTGTTTTAGCGGTTATGTTATTTTGGCGTTGTCGACACTGGTAGCATTGCACTAATTACGCTCTCAATATTACAGTATTTCTTCAGAAAATTATCAAGTCATGATTATCCTAAAAATATGAAGATGCATTTTTTCAGTCGATTCCTGTATAATTGTTGCGATTTGAATCTAAGAACTAAATCAAAATTTCTTACTGACGTCACAATTGCCTCTCAGATGAAAATCTTTACTGCGTCAGCCCAAGTCAGATTAATGCTACGAACACATTTTCCAGGAGCCCGCAGATAGTATATGATCACCGCAATGTTAGACAACTAAAGTATTACCAAATTAAAATGAAATCCATTTTCAATGTCTTCACTTTTACAGAACGAATATATTCTTTCTAAAGTGTTATACCTACCAATTTTAATATTTGATTTGTGAGATGACAATTTAACTCTCTTTATTGCTCTTAGATTTTGTCAACGTTTGGCTTTCATTAATATGTTTGCAAGCAGAACGTGTACAATGAACACCTGGAAGACGATTTGTTTCCTTTTCATTCTTGTTTTGATATATCACACAATCTATATTTAATAATGTTTATAATAAAGACTGATGTATATGTATATACCCACATTGCAATTCCCATTCTAAAAAATCATTGTTATTCCATTCAGCCATTCCATTTCCATTTCTAACATTTCTTGATCACATGCCTTTAAAATACGATTGTCAGCGTGTATTAATTTCAACCAGTATTTGAAAATTTTGAATTTCCTCACTATAACAAAAGACAATCTCCACAATTCTTGATAAACCATAACATTTGCAGTAGTTTTCTAACCCCTAATGATCTTTTACAAAACTTGAATGAATTTTCTCAATAACTGGAGCTTTATGAATATCACAAGCTTCCGCTCCATAATTAAAAATACTAACGGCTAATGTATCAAAAACATGAAAAGGAGTTTTGACGTTAAAATATTTTCTACGTACACACGTCTGACATTGAAAACAGTGCTTTTCTTTCCTGTTCAGCAATTTGTTGAGTTTATTTAAATTTACCATTAAATATAAGCGGGTTAAAGTAAGCAGCGGATTCGTTATTCGTTATCGGGGATTCGAATAACAAATCAGCTGCCAGCAGCGGATTGAGGATTCAGTTGTTTATGTGTAATTAATATTTCTTATTACCGACATTTTGACGTTAGGATTCACATAACGAATCTGTGGCAGCAGCGGTTTGGAGATTCAGTTTCTTATGTTCAATTGGTATTTTTTTATAAACAAGAAGCCCATGGGGCCTGCATCATTCACCTGGCTGGATTTGACCAAACGTCAAAATAATGTTCATGTTCAATTCGTTAATATGTAGCTTTATTTGTCAATCTAGAGCAATGCTAAATATGGTTATAGTGTGGGGATCCTAACTGCTTTAAAGAAATAATGAAGTCCAGACTCTCTAAGGGAGTGAAAAGACCGCAGGGATTACTTTTACAACATGATTGTGTTTGAACTAAGTCCCTTAGGGCGGGGAAAGACCCCTGGGCCTATTTTTACATCAGAATTGTGTTGATCCCTTAATGTCCAGTGATGCCATATATGTTAATTTAGTTTAAATCAATTTTATTGCATAATGGCAAATGGATTGGACAAAAGTTATGCAACTTACCAACGTCCTTTCCGTAACAAATGTGTATATACAATGTTTCACGTGACATAATTATTAAACTTTTTTTTTAAACAAAAGGTTGGAAAATGTAAAGCAGCGAAATAGATTGTGAACACCAAGTATGATATAATGTTTATCGTTTATACATGCAAGAGGTTTCAGTGGCCCTGACGGCGCAAGTAAAACACTACTGTTCATACACTCCGATCCTTCTACTTTCTAAGAGTTCGTCACATCCTGTGCTTAGAAGCTTTCTCCAGTCAGACGTTGTCCATCTTTGATCACTCCATGGAATACCTAATTACTTAACCTTACTTCGCCGGCAGGACCACTGAAACACGATGCAGTCTATATATGTAATTTCATGATAAAATAATATGATTTAAATGATACTTTAGGATACTTATGATATACTTATGGTGTTCGAAAAAGAGGTTTAGATTTATTAAAAAAAAATAATTGAAAAGGGAGAAAACAGTAAGGAGAAAAAAGAAAGGAAGAAACATAAGAATAGCACTAACAACCCGGCTTTTGATACAAATGGTAGATATCTTATTAGTAGAAACAAGCAAGTAGATACTATATGTTGAATCTTTTGGAATCTAGAATATATGTTAATGAGATGGAGGGTCACACCAAAATGTGTTCCCCTATCCCCAAGGATGCCTCAAGATCTGAGCAAATTGGGTTCAAATCCGTTCAAAACTTATAACTAGTAGCGATTTAAACAAAATATCTATTTCCCCAATTGACCCGCCCCTCTAGCTCCTTTGGGATCAGAAACGTCATTTATGCTAAATATGTTGCCCTTCCCCACAAGGATATTTTGGACCAAACTGAGTTTAAATCCATTCATAATTTTACGACTTGTAGTGATTTAAAGGAATTACCTCTAATTTACATATTGGGCCCTGCTCCTTTGGCCCCTTGGGAGTTAGAGTCACCTTTTACACAAAATCTTTTCCCCTTCCCCCAAGGATGTTTCTGACAAAATTGGGTTAAATTCCATTCATAACTTTATTACAAGTAACGTTTTAAATGAATGACCTCTAATTTTCTTATTGGGCCCCGCTCCTTTGGCCTCTTGAGAGTCAGAGTCACCGTTTATGCAAAATCTGTTCCCCTTCGCCCAAGAATGTTTCTGACTAAATTAAGTTCAAATCCATTCAAAATTTTATCACAAGTAACGTTTTCAACGAATTACCTCTCACTTACTTATTTAGCCCTGCCCCTTTGGTCCCTTGAGAGTCAGAGTCACCGTTTATACAAAATCTGTTCCCCTTCCCCCAATAATGTTTCTGACTAAATTAAGTTCAAATCCATTCAAAACTTTATGACTTGTAGCGATTTAAAGGAATTACCTGCATTTCCCCTATTGGGTTCCGCCCATTTGGCCCCTTGGGGGTCATGCAGAGTCACCATTTATGCAACATATTAATTTTAGACACGCCTTATACACTGTATTGAGTGCCTTTTCCCCTGTTCAGCAATTTGTGCTGTTGAGTTTTCTTACATTTAACATTAAAATTAATTAATATCCCCCAATGATTAAATTCATATACAGTTTCTCAAACACATCCATAATTGAAACAAATTATCTTCTTTTCTTAATTGACCCCCATTTCTAAAAAAAAACCATTGCCTTAATTGTTAACAGTAAATCCCATTTCTTTGTATAAAGTGATAAGATATCTAACATGTTTTGCAATCATTCTGGAGTGTCTGCCAATAATACAATTCATAACATTTTTACCAGTGAAATATGAAAAATTAACAGTATCTTTAGTAATACCAAACATAAGTCACTCGTTGTTATTTTTCATTTCGTGTTGCAACTTCGTGAAAAATATCAAAGTATTACAGCTGTAGTCTCACTCGTGATATATATTTGGTATTGCTGAAGATACTGTTAGATATCTTCTATATCTGCCCTATATAAGTCACTCGTTGTTATTTTTCATTTCGTGTTGCAACTTCGTGAAAAATATCAAAGTATTACAGCTGTAGTCTCACTCGTGATATATATTTGGTATTGCTGAAGATACTGTTAGATATCTTCTATATCTGCCCTGCAGGTAGGGCGTAAGGTAGGGCGTAAGAATTGTACCTGCTTTTGCCATTGCATGATCGTAAGAGGCGACTAAATTTGGGATCTTATCTTTTCTCTTCTTTCTTAGCCCCTCACAATGCCTCACTTGAGCGTTCGCCCATGTGAGGAAGGCTCTGGGTTCTGTCCCCTGGCCGAGAAATTCCAGAGACTTTTAAAATGTTAGTTGTTACTCCTGCTTAGCGTTCAGCATTTTGGGAGAGGGACGCTTGGTTGGCCCGTTGTCAGTATAATGTGACCGGGTGGAATGTCCTGCTGGGTGTCTTCGGCAGTATGTTTCAAATAGGTAGCACTAAAAATCGGCAAAAGTTCCGGCCTGTCACAATGAGACTCAACACGAACATACCGCAGCCTCCCAAAACACACAAACGCACTCACCACACGCATGCATATCGCAAACACAGGAGGCCGTCTACTCCAATAATATTAGAGGTTTACACGACAGGAAACTTTTGACAGGCTGTCATGTAACCTCTAATCACCACCGCACATAAAACCTGTGACCCACCTAATTAAAGTCGTTTAAAAGTTATCTTTACTCACATTTCATATGATCTGACCTACCTTATTCTATTTATCTATCATAAATACACAAAGTCACACAACGTGTGTCCATATCTATATCCAAGATCAGTGATTATTAGCCTCTTTTGTCGTTTAAGCGTAGGTCCCATTTGTATATACCGCCATACTTGTTTTGATTGTGACCTCTCGAGGTTATTTCCGGTTTATCCAAATATGGAGTTGAAATAGACAAAACAAACGAAACGCTGTGAAAATATTACGCTACGTTTTCCGTTTTATTTGCATTCCGTATTTTATAATAACCGCAACAGCAAAGTTGTTTTAGTGACCCAATATTTAACACAGTAGGTTGCAAGTGAATTATTGTGGATATAATTATATTTAAGAGGTGTCCATCAACATCAATGCATAAATGGATTGATACTTCATCAACAAGTAAGCGTACACATATTTGTTAACATGAATTATCGTTTTAGATGGTTTATGACACTTTTTCGTCGCGCCCTAGAATCAGGGCGCTGGCAGCTACAAGAAAAACACGCTGAGGGGATATGAGGTCGCAATATCCACCAATGTAATCAGGTGGAATATGACCTCATATACGTATAGGAGTAGAGGCCGTCCTGAAATGACCTAAGCTGTTAATAGGACGTTAAACAAATAAAACCAAACCAAACCAAACTATTCTATATACAATGATTATCGATATAAATATGCAAGTCATGATGGGGAAGGTGGCACGAACTGTTGGATGAGAAATAATTATAAGTTCAATAAAGAACAACAAGTATTTTTTTATCTTCTTCAATCTCACATTTTTATGATTCAGACAGAAGTGCTGTCGAAACAAGAATGGTCCATGTTATAATTTGTGTGTTTTATTTAATTGATATTGTGACATAAATGCATACATGTACAAGGTATCAGATCAGTAATTATAGGCAGCAGAATTGTAAGTCAGGGAAAATACTATTATATAGACATTTGCTCATACAAGTTCCAAACCCGGACTTGGAAATGTGATATACTTAATGATAATCATGAACTGACATCATACAAATTAATCGATTTCTCACAGTGTTCTATTAGCTAAAAGCGAATGGTTTTCAATAAATCAAAAACACTATTGGGTTCGTTTCTGCCACTTATTCCGTAAAAAAAAAGATTCTGCAGGGGTGTAGAAAAATTCTTTGGTCTAAATCATCCAATCATATGATGGGAAGTTATATCACTCAGTATGTACTTGTAAGTAAAGCTCTACCAGTTTCCTAGTTATTCAACCTGTACCTTCAATACTTTGAGTCAAATTAGTCTAGTTAAAAATATGCAGTTGTTAGCTATGACCAATAGAAATGTCCGTAGATGTCAGGTGACTAAAAGTACTCACATTCCACACATTCTTACATAGTGTTTGGTTTGGTTTGGTTTATTTTGTTTAACGTCCTATTAACATCTAAGGTCAGTAACACACAACATTAAGGGTCCTTACACCACTATCTTTCATCACACAACTATGCTATTGCGCAACCATTTTAGGTTCCTTACATCAAGACCTTCCATAATACCAACCTCCAAAATATCGCTCTTACACAAAATAAACGTATATCACCCTGTACTAGCAAGAGTTTTTGTACTGTGTACTGTTGTATTTTTGATGTGTTGTGAATTGAATATTATATTGTATGTATCAAATAAATTAGAAAAATCATTCTAAAAACATATGAAATTCAGTGATTACAGTCATGGTAATGCACTTCTTGAGTAAAATACATACAAATGTCATCAAATACACGTTCATAAACCTACTATCCATCTCCCGTAAACCTGAAATATACATATGACACGAATTACTAAGAAAAGACAATGATGAAGAAATACTGTCATTAGGATAGAATCTATAAAATACAGATCATATCATTTAGTAACTATACCTGCATGTCCCTAAAAAAGGTATGTACCATATAATATAAATGCAGATAATTTGATGGCATGATATGTTTCACGATAACATAAGACTATTCGGGGAAAGGCATGTCATAGTTTAAAAACGGCAAATTAATAAAGAAAATACTTTACTATGAAATATCCAGATTTCATTTCTTTGCGATATCTACCACTAGAATTAAAAATAAAATCCCAAGGATACACTAATGAATGTCGATCGATAAGCGGTGTACATAACTTGTAATAAGAAATAACCAACATATAAAATAATAGCCCCACTCGTAAAATATATTTGGTATTACTGAAGACACTGTCCTATATATCGTTTGCATAATAATTAAAAATAGGTTAATATTTTGTAACTCAAAGGACACATTTCTGTTAAAAATTTCATTCCGCTATCATTAACGTACATGGAATAATCGATTTTGGCATTGAAAGATGTCCGATATGTTTTTCTTATATTTAACACAATATTTTAAAATGTCTATAAAAAGCCCAAATAATATTCAGCATATTTCCTTTTACACCTCCTTTGATAAGTTTGTATTGCAAATTTTGTCTACAATTAAAATGGAATGGTTTTTTTTTTGTAGTTTGGTTTAGTTTAAACATATTTTATTCAAAAAGTTTACAAACGGATTGGGTACAAGTTATTAGAACTTATGTGACCACCTTTTCCTTAACAATGTACAAAATAAAGAAGAATATGCAATTAGTATATTATACATAAACTTACATTATTGTACCATTTTTTGGAGTGAGAAAAAGAGAAAACGGGAGAGATAGGGTTGGGGAGGGAGAGAGAAGGGATGAGGAGAAACTGAAGGGTGAGGAGAAAGGGAAGAAAAGAATTATCTGAATCTATTGGTAGTGTTGATGAAAGAATGGACATGCAAGAATATTTCTGAATTACATTCAAACGATAAATCTTCGTTACCGTTTTGTAATCAATAAAACAGCAATATAGTGTTTTTAAATATTTCAGAATTTTACTTATTAATGTTTAAAATACGTGATTGGCGAATCAAAATTTACTATTATTTCATATGGGGCGGACTATTGGAGAAAAAAGTCGAAATCTATTAAAAATCTGTTCTGGAAATAAGTCCTTGAAAATATACATTGTTTTTTGTACCTTCCATGCAACGAAGAAAGTGTTTTGTATCGTCCCTTGTCGCACAATCCAGAAATAAAGATTGATAACAAGACCTTACATTTTAAACAATGGTCACGAAAAGGGATATGTTATGTGTATGACTTATGTAATGACCAAGGTAAATTAATTGAAAACTATGAAGAATTTTGCGAAAAAAAATTCCTTTTTACCAATACTAACTCAGTTTTATGGCATCAGGAATACCATTCTGTCTAAATGGCCTTTTCTGAGAAATTATAATTCCATTATTATACTTCCACATTGTCAAAAGTACATTTATCACATCTTAACAAATAAACAACGAGGACTCTCGATATATAATCTTTTTATTAAAGATTTAACTACAAATGATAAATACAAAGTCAAATGGTCACTTGAACTTGATATACATCAAAATCAATATTGGTGGGAAAAGATTAACTTTATAATATTTAAGTTAACCTCGGACTCAACACTTCAATGGTTCCAATACCAAATCATTAGCACAAACAAATACCTGCGTATGATAGGTGTAATTGACTCGCCTGTATGCTCATTTTGTAAAGCAAATATAGAATCAATAATCCACTTGTTTTGGGAATGTACTCTTGTTACAAAATTTTGGCAAGAATTCACCACATGGGTAGAAAACAAAACCGGGAAAACTCTGAGTTTGATTAATTCAGATGTTATCCTTGGGAAAACGGACAACGAAATAAACAACATAAACTTAATTATTGTTTTAGCAAAATTACACATATACAAGCAAAAGTATAAAAAATCATCTGCCTGCTCTATTTATATTCAAAATGGAACAGTACATTCATAGGAAAAATATGACTGTCCAAAAATTTGAAAAACGATGGGTTGATTTGAAAGCACTTGTAACGTAACAAATTAAAAAAAGAAAAACTTGTTATTGTTACTTTTTAGAACTCTATTACTGTTAAAGTATGAGTCTGTGCTTGTAAGAAGTCTTTATGTATGTTTTTTTTTTTTTGTATATCTACATGTATAAAAAGTTTTCTTCTGAACTAATATGGCAATATCCTTACCTGAAGTATACCACAAATAGCTATAGCAACACAATAAAAAAAAATATATATATAAGAGCATGTTCTATCAGCCACATTACACAATGAGATAATATGAAATCGTGATGAACACATTCATTTTATACGATTGCACGATTTAATGTATTGTGACGAAACTGCATCTGAGGTATACTTCATGTATTGATAAGCGAATTTTTATTAAGCGTATGAAAAAGTGTAATTGTTGCAATTAAATATACACCAATATTATGTATTGCTACATGTATGCATATGTATGGAAGAAAATAAAAAATTTCCAAAACAAAAAAAAATGTTTAAAATACAAAAATGGCTTCAAAGTAGATCAATTATTCTTTAAACCACATGCGCTGCTTCTGGTTATTATTAATAGAAAAATATACCCTACTCATACTATATACACGCGAACTGAGTGTCACTTAATTTTGAATAATCACAATCGAATTTAATTAGAAGCTCATTGAGAATTGATGTAACATGTTTCCCTAAACAACAAACTCGATTAGTTCCTTAACGATGCTACATCTCCGACAGAATATAATAAATTGTTATTATTTTGACAATGAATGTCATTTAGTCCAGATATAAGACCTACAAATAATAAAGAAAATTATAACGTCAAAAAGTGCTGTAATGAAGCCGAGAAGCTACGAACTTTTGAATAGCTCTGCCTATGAAAGAGACCAACATTATAATCTACTTTGCATACACTTTACCTTGATCGCATGCATTCTGGGAGAGATTTACATACAGAAGAAAACAAATATGGTGGGCATATTATTTTATATTCAGATGTATACTGCTTTTGCCTATCATAACTTCAAATTTTAAATGCCGAGGTTTTAATGCAAACAGAAAATAAAAACTAAATAAACATTTCAATATTATCCGTTGCGAAAAATCACGATCCTCTGCACGTTGCCGCCCAAAAACCGAAACGCTTTTTTAGCGTTACCCCCTTTGGCCCCTATTCACTGGATTGATACAAGTGTGATTTATCAACAGGTTAAGCTGGTGAACTATAAATAGTGAATCTGCAATCAATACATATCATTCCCTTCCTTCGTTCTTTTACACAATCTAATTTATGCTTTCTTCTTTCTTGAGATGTTCGGCTAACACATGTGGCCTTTCGCTTTGCCAGTTGGTTCCTTCTCGTGTGTTTTTGTTTTCGGCGCATACGCAATCATTATTTCATTTAATATGGAGGCGGATTGAAATGGAATTTCTTCTGGACGCATTTTTTTTTAAAAGTTTAAAGTTAAATAAGAAGATGAAACATTCCGAAGGTGGTAATAATGTAAAGTGTGTAACTATTATTGCTGAAGAAAAATACATGTACATACGAGTCTATTCGGGTTTTAATTGATACACAATACTATTTGTCGGAGGTGTAGGACATTTAAAGATAGGAATAATGTTGCCTAATGACCATGATGTAGAATAACACCCAGATTTAAAAAACATTATTGAACAGTACCACAAGACACGGAAAACGTACATCTTTACCCTTAACTTGTTTAGACTAACGACCATGCGGTATTTTCAGCATTACCCTAAATCTAACATTGTTAGACTAACGACCGTCCAGTCTATTCACCATTATACCTCCCTGTATTTTCATCACTGTACTTTACGTATAACATGGCTAGACTAACGACATTCCTGTTTTCATCTTTATAACTACGTAATCAGATTTACGACCGTCTTGTATTTCCAGAAGCATTACAATGGGCCATTTTGAAGTGATATACTTGTTATTTCTGTCGACTGTAGCCAGTTACTGTGAGTATGTTTTATTTAGAAGTAAAATCTGAATCAATTTTTTCTTTAAAAAATTATATTCATGAATTTTACCGGAAATATGTAAACATGTGATTTTTTGTTATTATCCTCAAAAACCACATTTCGGATAAGGTATATCAGTATGAACGGAGGTTTCGTTCGTTGATGATTTTGAGTTATAAAAAAAATGTCGTTACTGTATTCATAATTAAGAATAAAACCCCCACTCTATTATTGGTTATATTTAAAACCAGCAGATCAAGCTAACCAAGCTTGAATGTACTGACAACACGTGTCAGCTTTTGTTTGCTATTGATTCGCAAATGAAACATTTATAAGAGTTTGACAATGATTCCAATGTATGCACATTTTTAGTGAAAGGCTTATTTTTACAATTGTCTTTCTATTTCTTTCTAGAAAAAAAATTCAAATAGGGTTTCTGTTTTCATTTTTATGTTTTCATTTAGTTTTTGTGTTGTCTGGATAGTTATATATCGGTTATGTAATTCTGACTGGTAAGAATTCCCAAGCCAGTGAAACTTCACCACTGCCAATTGAATTTAAATAACATTGAAATGATGGTCGCCTCCAATTGCATGCCAGCCATGCTTAATGTGATCAAATACAACAGCGCAAATGACATGCTACATCTTTGTTGTATAGTTTGGGTGTCATTGTCTATTGAGCTGTTGGGATAGATTATTCATGGTATAGGGAATATCCACCCGTACACACGGAGGACCCACGGGATGAAATGATACGGACATGCTTCATAAAAAATGTGTTTGAATGACGGACTTGCATTCATCCCTGTATCAACACGTGGAATTAACGTTTTTGACACGACCAGTGCTAATCACACGACATTTGTATTCTTTTGTAAGCTGTGCATATATAATGTTTAATTCATTAAATCTCCGTTGTTATGATATATTATGTTTGGTTTCATACATTGGTTTGTCCCGGACATGTGTATAGTAAACAACTGATGAATTTGGGACTTTAACGTCATTGCGTATTTCCATCCGTAGAAACACGGTTATATCGAACCAACGGATAAGTCGAATATTTTACTTGGTCGAGACCATATAATTCACAATTTGATTCACCTTTGGTCATGGAAGCTTCCTGCCAAATTCCATTAAATTTGGTACAGCGGTCGAGGAGTCTAAAATGTAAATTGTTTACGGACGGACGACGGACAACGAAGGACAAAAGGCGCTTAGAATAGTTTCGAGATAGAGACTTCGCAAGTAGCGATTTAAAGGAATTACCTCTTTTTCCTCTATTTGGGGTCAGAGTTACTATTGATGCGAATTATGTTCCCCTTCTCCCAAAGGATGTTTCTGACCAAATTAGGTTCAATTCAATTCATAACGTTATGACTAGTAGCAATTTAAAAATAACTTCTATTTCCCCTATCGGGTCCCGCACCTTTGGCCCCTTTGGGGACAGAGTCACCACTAATGCTAAATCTGTTCTCCTACCCCCAATGTTTCTGACTAAATTAGGTTCAAATCCATCCGTAACTCTTTGACGAGTAGCGATTTAAAACATTACAATGTACTTATATTTCCCTTTTTTGGCCCCGCCCCTCTGGCCCCTGGGGGTCAGAGTCACCGTTTATGCAAAATCTGCTCCCTTTCCCCATATGATATGTATGACCAAATTGGGTTCGAATCCATCAATAACTTTATGACAAGTAGCGATTTAAAGAAATTACCTCTATTTCCCCTATCGGGCCCCGCCCCTTTGGTTCCTAGGGATCAGAGTCACCATTTATGCAAAATCTTTTCCCAAGGATGCTGCTGACAAAATTTGATTCAAATCCATTTATAACTTTATGACTTGTAGCGATATAAAGCAAATGTTAACAGACCACGGACGGACGACGGACGCTGCGCCATGCGATAAGCTGCTTTTTTAATTAATATAATGTTCGTTTACATACTTACGCTATTACCCAATCGAAAAATTCTCTTTTCTATTAGACCTTGTAAATAAAACAGTAAACAAATAATTTCATCGAGCATTGATTCAACCTTACGCAGTGTCTATATTTTGTACGTAATTATTGGGATAATTCTCTGGACGATGTTATTATTCTTTTAATTTTTTGGTATTGATAAGAAATAGTCATATCTCGTTGGTGCCATTTTATCAAAAGCAGTGTGACCGGCGTAGAAGCGCAGCTTTTAAAAATCAACCTGATCTTTTAAATAAATGTTATTGTTATAATAATAACGGGTTTTCTTTGTATTTACCCATAGCACTGGACCTTACTGGATCACCTATAATAAAGTTCCAGGAAACAATGACACTGACGTGTACGACAGAGCATCCATTTTTCTTACCGCTGACGTGGTTTTTCGGTGGCTCTCACCTGGGAGAATTCGAGATACAACCAGACCAGGGCAGGTGGATGTACAGGACTACAATTAGAACTTCAACAAGCTCTGATAACGTAACGTCCAGTGTTCTCCGGATTGAGTACATGTCCATCGGTGATATGGGTGGCTTTACCTGTCGCTCGAGCCTCCTCCGGCCGAATTCAAGCCACTATATCTCAGTGATTCGGCTGGTGCTTGTTCATTATGGTAGGTACATTTAGATGTTTTATTATACATGTACATACAGTCACCCTTCGTGAACTCCAACCCGGATAACTTGACGACTTCACTTTACTCGACATAGAGATCGAATATTAAATCAGATATAACAAATCTGGAAACTCGCGTACATTTGTAACTCGAATGCCCGAATAACAAGAAGATTTTTTCTACGACATCGTAACATTAATATTTTAACTTTCACGATTTTTTTCAATGCGAACAGATAAAGGGACAATATGCGGGTATGACCAACTATACTGTTTCCATCTTTGTCGCAAAATATAATCTGAACGATTGTTTTAGAAAGCTGACCTTTAATTTCTTGAATGAAATCATTGCGCTGATAAAATAGTTTCTGTTACTCAGAGATGTGAAAGCAACACTTTTAATTGTACCCATTTAAAAAGAAAACAGAAGATGATAAAAAACAAAAGCTGATGTTTCTAATCAAAACATCAGATGTAAGAAATATCCACGCTGTTTAGCGAAGACGAAAAACATTAATTAATTGACATTGTTTTTGCTGTTCTATCTACCCCTGGTGTTTGATTTGGTTTGGTTTCAATTTTTTTAACGTCCTATTAACAAATAAGGTAATTTAATGACGGCCTTCCGTTGGTGTGATATGCATGCGTGTGGTTAGTGTATATGTGTGATTTGGGAGGGTGTGGTATGTTCGTGTTAGATTCCCATTTGATAGTCCGCATTGTGCCATTCTGTTTACAAATAATTACATAAGTGTATATGTTCTTTTATATGTTTGATTTTTAGCTGCTTTTAGATCCAAATTACTGATGGGAGGTAGATAAAATCCCGATTCATTACGATACGTGGTTTTATTCTATTTTATTTAATTAGAATTATAAGGGACCATGCAACTATATTCATTTAAACATTGAACTGTTACAAAATGGTTGTATAAAGTCGACATGAATACAGTTTTGGTGACAGATAAATAGAATGTCACCGTTAGGGCGACAGTTTATATTTATCTGTCACCCAAATTGTATTCATATCGACTATACTACCATTTGGTAATAGTTCAATGCTTATATTAACATTCATAGATTTTTTTACTGCAGGTTTTGACGCGTTAAAATTTGCTTACCATATCAAAGACGTCATCTAGTTCAAATCCTGGAACAGCCGAAATTTCCAGAAGGAATGATAGTCACTCCTGTCGCTATAAATAACAAACACACATAAAATAAATAGAGATTACACAACGAGTGGTTGTTGGATATGGAATTCATTTCACAAGTGAAAGTTATTTTTTAAAAGTTACAAAAGACACGAGCTTTAGCCAGTGTCTTTTCAACTTTTAAAAAGTAACTTACGAGTGTGAAATAAATTCCATATTTAACAATCACGAGTCGTGTGACCTGTTTATACCAGAATAATATTGGCTTGAACCAAAGGGAAACTTGGCAAAGTATAATTTCGCGTAAGCAAATAAAATGTACCGGTGACGTCTGGGACCCGGTTATGTGACGTCATTCGATTATTGATGACGTCAATAACAATTGCAGCTTGGGTCAAAGTTCGAATTCCTGACCAATCAAAAGACCGAAAGGTTATATACCACAGTGGTATATAACATATATTTATCCAACAGTCGGCACATTTATACAATGGCTTGAAATTAGAAGAACACGGCGTATTGTGGTAGAAAAGTTTTTACACAAATTTGTCTTGAAATCTAAATGAAAGGCGATTTGAAAGTAGGTGAAAACGATTCATTGGATATTTCGTTTGAAACGGATTCTATGTCTAACCGGTCAAATCATTCTCGCTAACTTAGCAGACGATTTTCAACTTCACATGGGCTTGGTTTCGGATTTTGGAGTAAGGTAGGCCTTTCTCATCAGTGATTAATCTCAACACTAAGATCCAGTATACATACACAACGTCGATATTTTAAAAGTTTTCCTTATAAATGTTGGACTTCAAATGTGCGTGTCTTGCATTCCTCCAAAAACACTCCTACGCACTCACCACACGCCTGCATGTCGCACGCACGGGAGGCAATCCTTAAATGACCTTAGCTGTTAATAGGACGTTAAACAAAACAAGTGACCCAATGGGCCTGTATCGCTCACCTAGCTCTACAGCAAATTTGCAGTTGATTGAGGTCATTTCTAAAGATACTATGCTGATAACCACTTTATTCAAATATCAGAGTAAGTAGGTTTATTCATGTCAATATATGTTCTAGTCCTTCATTCCAGCATACTATTGGCCTAAGATCGGGTCTTGGTGAGTCTTGGCTCTAAGCATGCTACAGACAGGCCTAATATCAAGTCCCTGGGCCTCTTGGTTATTGAGAAGTCGTTTGAAGATTATAGCCTATTTGGCCCATGTGACCTTGAATGAAGATCAAGGGCATTTTTTTGAACAAACGTGGTAGCCCTTCAACCCAGCATGCTACAGGCCCAATATCAAGTCCCTGGGCCTCTTAGTTATTGATAAGAAGTTGTTTGAAGATTATAACCTATTTGACCCATGTGACCTTGAATGAAGGTTAAGGTCATTTATTTGAACAAACTTGGTAGCCCTTCACCCCAGCATGCTACAGGCCCAGTATCAAGTCCGTGGGCCTCTTGGTTATTGAGAAGTCGTTTGAGGATTATAGCCTATTTGACCCATGTGACCTTGAAAGAAGGTCAAGGTCATTTATTTGAACAAACTTGGTAGCCCTTTACCCCAGAATGCTACAGCCCCAATATCAAAACCCTGGGCCTCTTAGTTATTGAGAACGGGTACGGAATTTAGAATATTTTGAAATACTATCAAAAACTGTATTCCGTAAGTTTTAGCGCTTCCTTACTTGACCCAAGCTGTTGATAGGATCATCAATGATGCAAAGCCACATTTTAATGATTTAATACATTAGCTTTTCTTTTATACAGATCCTTGCGTAGACAAAGACAATGTAGAGAGTATTTTTGTGCCGAGGTAAGTATGTAGATAACATCGCAGAGAAACAGCGCGTCACTTCCTCGATTATGTCAAGCACTGTTATACATCAGAATTAGCAGTTAAGACAATCCGATTCCATGGTATCATTTAAATACCTCTAGTAGTTATGAAAATGAAAATATTTTGGATTAGTCACTGCAGAAATGTTTAATCGAAAAAATAGAAAAAGTAAGAAAGGAAAAAATAGAAAAACATTTTCATCTAAATACAAAACTTTAATCAGGAAACAGCATATTAAACAATTTAACATTGAATATTTGCAAAACATATATGGTTCATTTCTTTGTATTTTTAGAATGAATCAGGAAAAACAAATTTTTACATATGCACAGTAGTTACATATAGATATTAATACTTAACGGCCCGTCAATAGTATAAAGGTTATCAGAGCGAAAGAACGGAGAGTAAAGAAAATGAAACAACATCAAATCAAGTGTAAATTTATAATGGTACACTCTAACTTAGGTTTTAAAATGAAAAAAAGTGACTATAGTTACTCAATTATTGTGATACAGACAAGCAGCTATTACACAGTTCAAATTTTTTTTTTATATGATAAGCATGTTGTAAAATCTTTCTCTTGTCGGTTGTAGATCAATGCAACTCAATAAAAAGAGTGGCCCATTTCACGCGATGCACTGAGGATGGTTTATTTTGTTTAACGTCCTATTAACAGCTAAGGTCATTCCTCACGCTTCAATCAGTAGGAATGCGTTATAAATGTTTGGCCTATCCCAAGATGGGCAAGGACAACCTCGTCTCAGTCAGTCTCTATAGCAGGAAGACAATTGGAAACCATAAACTATGATGCAATTAATTAGATATACCGTTTCAGCCCTAATTACATTACAGTGTTGACGGGCCATACAGAATGTAATAACAGCCCTATTAAGGTATAAAACAGTTCAGGTCATTAATATGAAAATAATGTGTTAATAAAACTTATTCCTATAACAAGAGGCCCAATGGGCCTGTATCGATCACCTGGCCTTACAGCAACTTTGAAGTTGATTTAGGTTATTTCTGCAGATACTATGCTGATAACCACTTTATTCAAATATCAGCGAGGCTAAGTTTCTTCCTGTCAATACATTTTCTAGTTCTTCATTCCAGTACACAACTGGCCTAATATCGGGTCTCTTTGCTAACGAGAAATCATTATTTAAAGAATTCAGACTATTTGACCTTGAATGTAGGTCAAGGTTATTCATTTGAACAAACTTGGTAGCCCTTCACACCACATGCTACAGGCCCAATATTAAGTCCCTGGGCTGCTTAGTTATTGAGAAGAAGTCGTTTGAAGATTTAAGCCTATTTGACCCATGTGACCTTGAATGAAGGTAAAGATCATTCATTTGAACAAACTTAGTAGCCCTTCACCCAAGCATGCTACAGGCCTAATATTAAGTCAGTGGGCTTCTTGGTTATTGAGAAGAAGTCGTTTGAATATTTTAGCCTATTTGACCCATGTGACCTTGAATGAAGGTCAAGGTCATTCATTTGAACAAACTTGGTAGCCCTTTGCCCTAGCATGCTACAGCCCTAATATTAAGTCTGTGGGCTTTTTGGTTATTGAGAAGAAGTCGTTTGAAGATTTTAGCCTATTTGACCCATGTGACCTTGAATGAAGGTCATTCATTTGAACAAACTTCGTAGCCCTCCACCATGGCAAGCTACATGCCTAATATCAAGTCCCTGGGCCTCTTGGTAATTGGTAAGAAGTTGTTTAAAGATTTTAGCCATTTGGAGCCATGTGACCTTGAATGAAAGTCAAGGTCATTTATTTGAACAAACTTGGTAGCCCTTCATCCCAGCATGCTACAGGGCAAATATCAAGTCCCTGGGCATCTTGGTTATTGAGAAGAAGTTGTTTGAAGATTATAGTCTATTTGACCCCTGTGACCTTGAATGAAGGTCAAGGTCATTTATTTCAACAAACATGGTAGCCTTTCATCCCTGCATGCTACAGGCCCAATATCAAGTCCCTGGGCCTCTTGGTTATTGAGAAGAAGTTGTTTGAAGATTTTAGCCTATTTGAGCCATGTGACCTTGAATGAAGATCAAGGGCATTTATTTGAACAAACATGGTAGCCTTTCATCCCTACATGCTACAGGCCCAATATCAAGTCCCTGGGCCTCTTGGTTATTGCGAAGAAGTTGTTTAAAGATTTTAGCCATTTTGAGCCATGTGACCTTGAATGAAGGTCAATGTCATTTATTTGAACAAACTTGGTAGCCCTTTATCCCAGCAGGCTACATGCCCAATATCAAGTCCCTGGGCCTCTTGGTTATTGAGAAGAAGTTGTTTGAAGATTATAGCCTATTTGACCCCTGTGACCTTGAATGAAGGTCAAGGTCATTTATTTGAACAAACTTGGTAGCCCTTCACCCCAGGATGTTACAGGCCCAATATCAAGTCCCTGGGCCTCTTGGTTATTGAGAAGTTGTTTAAATGAAAAGTTGACGCCGGACGGACGGACTGCCGGACAGACGGACGGACGACGGACGCCGCACCACGGCATAAGCTCACTTGCCCTTCGGGCAGGTGAGCTAATAATACAGGAACATGAAATTGCCATTATCATAACCATCTATTTCTTGTTTTACCCCTTAATATAATCTAGATATCATCTTGGTTAGTTGACGTCACGTGGTCGTCGTCAGTCCACAGCATGATGTTGTAGATGACATAATTACCGTCGACGTCATAGTGTACACCGTATCAATATTAACAGCTGCAGATTATAATTTTCGTTACCATTGTATTATCAATGATATATATGATATAATTTTCTTCAGTGATGAATTACTCCACACGTTATTATATATGTTTTATATTTATGCTACAACATTACTACTCGTATATACAAAAAAAATGTAGATAATGATGATACATATATCTTAAAATAAGCATGAGGGTTACTTTTCATCGGACATGATCCTCGATAAAATTAAAAGATTTATTTGATTTTATTGTGTGTTTGGACAAAAGCTAATTAATTAATGATATTTTGTTTGTCCTCATACATCATACTTTTTGCAGTTGCTATCGGAAATATTGCAATTTCAAATGTTCATGATTCGTAAGAAGTTGAGTTGCAGAAGACTTTTTTTTTATTAAATCGACACTTTTAATTGCATTTTTAAAAGCAAGTATATCATTTAAGTAAATGTGCTAGCTTTTTTATCATATAATGGAAAATACTCGTTGAATTCTAACCATATAAACTATTGAGGGTGTAGTGCCTTGAAATAAGGTAATATATCGGAGTGAGTTTCTTCACGAATACGGATGACTGGCCATCGTATAATGTACACTATGTTTTTATTTTAGAAAAGGGTGTATTTCTGTGAGTTGGAACATCGCTGGTGATGTCCCCTGTAACCGCATCACAATCTCTAATTGGAAGGACCAGTAAGTCGCCTCTGACGTCATAAACAAATATTTAGATTCTGTTCGAATATTTACTGATGATATAGTGAATATTTTGATTGGTAAGCAGGAATACCTTTATTGTTATCACTCTTTGATGATTTTGTGTCAAATTTCTTTTTCATGTGGCCTTTATAGCAACGAGCGTTCCAAGAATGGGATACATTTTTACTATAGATAAGTAATCAAATCCTGCTTGTCACTAGTATTTTCATTCGTTTAGAAATTAAATTACAAACCGATATCTTATATTGAAACATATTTATTGAGAGTACCGTAGGAGTTGTCTTTAAGATTCTGTTTACCGAATTATTTCCCCTAGATCTGAACAATGGCGATAGAAACTTCCTGTGGAAAAACTTTATATGGGACAACTCTAAACGCCTCACATACACAGCCTGGTAGGTAAACTAATGACTCTAGCAACAAAAATAATATTTCTCAACTATTGGATGTGACTTGGTTTATTTGATTTACAAATCAATGTGTCAATCAACAGGTAATTTTATAATCTATTGGCTTTTCAAGGAAAGACTATGATTACGTGGACGAGTTCAGCGGTTGTGTAGCAATTTCACCCTCGTTAAATGATGTCTTCAGTAACTGGGTATATAGTAGATGCTCTATGACATATACCTGTCTCAATTCTACAGATGCGGAGGAGCAAACAGTTCAATTGCGTAAGATCAATACATTACTATTTACTTTGTATATCGCATTTGTACTTTTTTGAGTAACAGCATATAGTTAAAGAGAGACCACATGCTTTTGACATCGGTAAAACAGCTCACCAGAATTAGATTATGAAATGAAAGTAGTATTTGTTACTGAGAAAAGGCATTTTCGTAAAAGTTGATGAGAAATTTTATTGTTACTTTCGTTATCATCAGTATTTCCAATTACTTCTCATTTGCTTTATTTAATGTTTTATCTGATGTTGTCTGTTTACATCAACGTCATCAAAAGGTTTGAGGCTTTAAAAAGATATTAATTGCACTTTTGTTACTGATAATATATTGTGCTCGTAGTATTTCTTATCAGTATATGGATGATTTAAGTAGATTATTTCAAGTTTCTATAACTTAAACAAAATGCGTATCAATTAATTTGGAATATTTTTCTATTACGCATTATGAAAATAAGGAAGGGAAAACACTCTTTGTAATATAAGACTCCCCAACATATCCGTGTTAGAATTAAAACCATTATTAAATTATATTCCAGCAACACGTGTACCTGATACCAATGAAATAAGCATATCTTCTAAGATCATTGACCGCCTGCTGAGGTGTAAAGACACTTGTGAATACTTACTTTCGTACTTTCGTTGTGATCACCACCCAGACTGCTTGGATCAGTCAGACGAAGAAACATATCCGACATCAAGGCGTAAGTTTATCATTATATTATTCACAAGTACTTGATTTGTATGTCCTTGGTCAAATAATTTCCTCTCCTGCAGAAAGTGTCAATAGACATCGGTTATCGAAGTTGGCTAATTAGAGCTATTTTTGCTTTTTGCTCTATATATATAGTTACAGCAGTAAAAATATGTATATTAGCACACCTTTTGATAGCATTGACCACTTGTGCACATGGACGAAAGTGTAGACACAGTAAGAACCTTGACTACAGTGGGAAATATCTTTTGTCAAATAATGTTAACCGAATTTTATGCAACCGAATTTTATGCAAAACAAAAACTATCTATCAGTCGTTCAAGACTAGAGCCATTTACATGATTTACCTAATTTGCCCTCTGAGCCCCGCCCCCGCAGTGTCACGCTTCGTTTATGTCACCGAAGGGCGTTAATATAATCCAGATATCAGTTCAATGATTCTATTTTTCTTTTGGAGAAAACCAGGCCTTCCAACAGTCTCGCTGTATCCAGGCCCTTTTGCAGGTGTTTGGTTTGGTTTATTTTGTTTAACGTCCTATTAACAGCTAAGTTCATTTAAGGACGGCCTCCCGTGCATGCGAAATGTATGCGTGTGATGAGTGCGTATGTGTGTTTTGGGAGGCTGTGGTATGTTTGTGTTAAGTCTCCTTGTGATAGGCCGGATCTTTTGCCGATTTAGAGTGCTACCTCACTGAAGCATACTGCCGAAGACACCCAGCAGCACACCCCACCCGGTCACATTATACTGACAACGGGCGAACCAGTCGTCCCACTCCTAATTTGCTGAGCGCTAAGCAGGAGCAGCAACTACCATTTTTTAAGACTCTGGTATGTCTCGGCCAGGGGACAGAACCCAAAGCCTTCCTCACAGGGGCGAACGCTCAACTAAAGGCCAAAAGTGAGGCATTGTCAAGGGAGACATTAGGAAGAAGAAAGTTGTTAAGAAAGAGAAAAGATAAGATCCCAAGTTTAGTCGCCTCTTACGATCATGCAATGGGGGCAGCAGGTACTATTCTTACGCCCTACCTGCAGGGCAGTTTTGCAGGTATACAGGACAATATATATATCGATGAGCACTTCTGTGGAACCTGCTTTCGCGAGCACTATCCGATCTAGAGTGCAAGAAAGAGTAGTGGTGGCGCTTGTCGGAAATTAAATTTGTGGGAGAGACTGCAGGACGTGTCGTGGTAAGTGAGCCGTCAATCTCAGAGGTCATGGTATATATATAGGACGTACGTTACATGGATAGAAGATATAACAGTTGCGTAATCACAACACAAATACACCACACGCATGCGTGTCGCACACACGGGAGACCGTCCTTAAATGGCCTTAGCTGTTAATAGGACGTTAAACAGAACAAGAGATCCCAGATGGATCTTATGGATCTTAGCGCCCATCATATAATGATCTTGATAGGTTCCATGTCAGATTGATCTCTATTTTTTCCTTCCTCTTACTAATCTGTGTGAATTGAAGACATCCCTCCAGTACTTTTCAATCAAGGGGAACTTATATATGAAATTTGAAATTTAGCGAAATGGCTGTCTATCGACCATGTTGTTTTCAGATTGGTCCAAAATGCAATACAACATACCACGGGGAACCTACATATTAAATTTAACAAAGATCCCTTCAGTACATTCTGTAAAATAGCGTTAACAAACTTCAATTGTCAAAATCCAAGATGGCTGCCCGTCGGCCATGTTGTTTTCCGATCAGTCCCAAAATGCGATATGCATAACAAATGACCAAGGGGAACCTACATATGAAATTTGAAAGATCCCTTCAGTTCTTTCTGAGAAATAGCGATAACAAACTTCAATTGTCAAAATCAAAGATGGCTGCATGTCGGCCATGTTGTTTCCTATTGGTCCTAAAATGCAATATGCATAACAAGGGGAACCAGCATGTTAAATTTGAGAAAGATCCCTTCAGTACTTTCTCGGAAATAGCGATCACAATAATTGTTTACGGAACTGTGATCTACTCCTGATTTTTGTGTTGGTTAGTAATTGTTTAGCCTCCTATGGTTATGACCATTATTTGGAGAAAAAATGTGATTGTGGTAACTTTGAAAATCTAACTGTCATTGTCCTTTTAGTGAAGCTAAAGTAGTATTCAGTGGTCATATTTGTAACGATGACTAAATGCTTCAGTAACACTATATTAATCTGAATGATTTCTGGTGCTAAATTCAGAAATTGTGAAAGTTTCAAAAGACACGAGCTTTAGCGAGTGTCTTTTGTAACTTATGAAAAATATCTTACGAGTGTGAAACAAATTACATATCCAAATATCACGAATCGTGTGACCTGTTTCTGCAACACTACTATAAGCTTGAATCAAAGGGAAACGTGGCCAAGTCTTATTTCGCGTATGCAAATAAGGTATACAGGTTACGGCCATGACCCGGTGATGTGACGTCATTCCATTATTTATGAAGGCAACAACAATTGCAGCTCGGGTCAAAGTTCGAATTATTGACTAATCAAAAAGCATATCCAACAGTCGGCACATTTATATAATGGCTTGTGAGTTGAATAGCATAGCGTATTGTGGTAGAAACGCATGTATTTAAACCCGTGTCATTATTCAAATGATTTAAAACTTCCTCCTCTTTTACAGCAGAAACAAATGCGATCACTTTCCTCTGTGACAATGGAAAGTATATATCTCTGAACCTGGTGTGTGATTTTTACCTCGATTGTTATGACGGCTCCGACGAACATAACTGTTGTAAGTTCTTTTACCTTAACACCATTAAAACTATACATTTATCATCGTTGAAAAATGGCATTATTATTATTATTCAACATTGCGGTTATTCTGCTATTTATTAGATATGGTTGTACCTATAATAGCGTACTTAATATATGCGTCTAGAAAGCGATTAATCAGTTTAAAATCATATAACTTACCAAAATTTAAGAAATTTATTGTAACGCCATCATTGTCCGACCATCATTCTAAAAGAAAGGCATTTTGTAGGGGTTTTTTTTCCGGGAAAATGAGGGTCTCCTTATTATAACCCCTGGGTACGCTTATGCTAATATATATGTAAGATCCTCTCGTGTTATTTTTTGTAGATAAACCTCCTTGCTTGTCGGGTCAGTGGACATGTCACAATGGTCAGTGTATTGCTGACTACGACGTCTGTGATAGTGAGGAGGAATGTTTGGACGGATCAGATGAATGGCCATCAACATGTAATGGTATGTATTTAATGCAGGTATTGTTAACTGCACCTAAATATTCAACTGCATTCAGTTGGCATTGATGACAAATATGTATGCCGACTGGACATACTCAATCAGATGTTCTTACCTCCAGTACTCCTATTAACGCCTTTCAAATAGACCCTCAATACTGTCCTGAAAGTATTTTTCATTACACACCAGCTATTTATTTTTAAAGACAACCTTTACGTTAGATACAGTAGAGAAAGTGATAATTGAACTTCACCATACAGCTATTTCGTCCTTCTGGAACTCGTTGGTGATTCAAAGGACCCGAAGAGTGACGGTACGTAGGAGGGGACGAAAGAAATGTCAAAATTAAGATGAATTTGATAGAAACATGATAAGCAATATAAGATGAATTTGATAGAAACATGATAAGCAATATTGGATTTAAAATGAACATTACACACACGTGAATAATCTGTACCGTATAACATTTCAAATGAAGTATATTTCTGTTTCACTGAAGACAATGTTTTTGTTTCCCTCTTCAGTAAGGCCATTTTATAAACCTATAATCCCGAATTAATTTCCATGCTTTTTATTTTTTCATTTTCTGAACACGATGTAACTATTACTATTTATATCATGATTTCGTATTAGAATATATTTATTTTAGTGTCTTTTATACCATTCTTTAAATCCTATCTATGTTTTCGTGACAAAGAATTTGACGATATTGCAAAACTGTATAAAAAATGTATAAAAGAAATAACAAACCCATGCGTTTAGATTTTCATCTGGGGCGCGCAGGGGTGATCCAAGTTCTGTTTTTGATTTTTCATGTTTATTACATACTTAATTGAATTGTTGACATTACTGAGGAGATTTGAAGAGAATTAAATGAAGATACTTGCATGTATACAAGGGATTATAATTTACTTAGATTACGTTTTCATCTATAAACAAAAACAATGATAGGCCTTAACACGTATGCTGGTGGACATTTATACCATGCGAGGTATGTCTTTCTTACCCTGTCCAGCAGGTAGGGAGTCATGATAGTACCTTTTGACCCTATTTCAGGATCTTGCTTTTTTTGTTCTTTCTTAGTATTGTCTTTTCCCTAATGTTTTCATTTGACACTGTCTCTCTTTTTGCTTTAAGTTGAACTTTCGCCCCTGGGGTAGTGTTATTTCCCGAGGTATGCTGCTGGGTGTCATCGGCAGTATGCTTCATCGAGGTAAAACAGGCAGCCAACTCACGCACACACACGCTCGCACGCATACAAAGTAGAAGGACACCCGAAGATGATCATAGCTGTTGATAGCACGTTCAACAATACCAAGCAAAACCTACCTCACATTTTACGTTTTGAATCCGAAATGAATTGTGGCATTTGTCTTGGTTTAGGTCCAACTTGATGTTTGCAATAGGCCCTTTGATTTGATAGACCAACGTGTCCAACGCATTAAACGATACATATTTAGTGATCTTACCTTGATTTCGGTACACTATATTTGTAATATACCAATTGCAAGACAAGTTAAAACATCTTATATTAATCACGCCTGTTGATCCGAATTAAAGCATCGCCCAGAAAGACGTTCACAATTGGTGCTATGATTTAAGATTTTTCTTCTTCTGTTAGGCTATCCTAAGCAGATAGAGACCGTATGGCCTTGCGCAACCAGTCGACATGTTTCTAAATATAGAATGTGTGATAACATTCCTGATTGTCGTGACGGAAGTGACGAGGACAAGGACTTATGTTTCCTTGGAAATCCGGCCTATTCTTGCTCGACACAATGTCCTGACAGATCATGTAATGATACATTGGTGAGAGTCCATCTTGGAAACAATGGTCAGTACTTTATCAGTTTAAATGTTCTTAATCATTCATGGAATTAGCAACATACTTATTATTTTAAACTTATATCAGCCCCCCAAAACACACATACGCACTCACCACACGCATGCATGTCGCACGCACGGGAGGCCGTCCTTAAATGACCTTAGCTGTTAATAGGACGTTAAACAAGATAAACCAAACCAAACCAAACTTATATATCATCGTTGGTAAAATGATGTATTTTAGAATGAAAATGAAATCTATAAACCTGGGTAATAACACCCCCCCCCCCCCCCCCCCCCCCCCCCCCCCCCCCCCAACACACACATGAGACTGATCACTGGTTTCCTTAAAAATCAAAAAATCTAAAGCGATATCAATTATTAATTTAAAGAAAGTATGTCACCTGTTAGTATTTTGACGATCAATATAAAATATGAAAAGAGCTTAGCAACTATATGTTCATCGGGTCTCCTAGTGGGGTTCACATTACGGAAGTATTTCCTACAATGTTTGCGATAAAAAATATTGAAAAAATGCATTTTGCTTGTACAGAGGTTTATGCATGTAGTTTGTATATTTATACACTTTACTTTCACGCTGTCGATAGGTTATGAAACGGTCAAGTGTTCCTACAACCCAGATATAATACAGATGACATGGCCATTCTCCACTTTCACGGACACCTCGCTGAAAGAGGAAGAAGAATGTTACTTCAAGAATAATGAAGCCTGGTCACTAAAAATCGAGCTAATAACTGAACAGCCGATATCTATCGAGTATAAAAGTGAATACATTCTACGTACACTGCTGTCGCGTTCACGACATTGTCAACAGCAGGTGGAACTCTGCTACTCCTCATTTTTTTTCCACAACCATACATCCAGTTCACGAATGACCGGGACGGACGACACATGCGCAATTTAACCTATTGTGGAAATGTTAGAAGCATGTGTGATAAATATTTAGGGTAAGTATAATATGAGTCTCATGTTTGTGTTTTTTTCTATGTTAGGGTCACCTAAGACGAAGACTCTGTTGACATATCAAAGATTGTCGCCTGTCGGCCATGTTGTTCTGCGGTCAGTCCTCTAATGAAATATATAAAACTATGGACTAAGGGAAGCATACATATCAAATTTCAGAAAAAGGCTTCTACTACTTTTTCAGAAATAGTGATAGCAAATTTTAATTGCCAAAAACCAAGATTTCCACCTGTCGGCCATGTTGTTTTCTGATCCGTTCAAAAAGGCAATATGCATAACCAGGGGCAATCGGGAACATACATAATAAATTTCATATAGATTCTTCCACTACTTTTGCTGGGTGTCCTTGGCAGTATGCTTCAGTGAGATAGCACTATAAATCGGCAAAAGTTCCGGCCTATCACAAGGAGACTCAACACGAACATACCGCAGCCTCCCAAAACACACTTATGCACTCACCACACACATGCATGTCGCACGCACGGGAGGCCGTCCTTAAATGACCTTAGATGTTAATAGGACGTTAAACAAAATAAACCAAACCAAACCAAACTTGAGAAATAGCGGTAAAACAACTGTCAAAATCAACTATGGCCACCAATCGGCCAGGTTCATTTCCGATTAGTGCTGTGATGGAATAAACCAGGGACTTAGAGAAACATACATATAAGATCTCAGAAAAAAAAATTCTGTTACGTTTTTAGAAATAGCGAAACCTAAGCTTCAATTGTTAAAATGCAAGATGGCTGCCTGTCGTCAATGCTGTTTTCCGATTGATCCCAAATGCAATGTGCACAATTACGGACCAAGGGAAACCTAGGTATGAAATTTGAGAATATCCCTCATGTACCTTTTTAGAAATAGCGATCACAAGAATTGTTTACGGAATAACGGACGGACGACAGACCTCGGGCGCAGGGCGATTTGAATAGCCCACCATCCGACGATTAGAAAATAATCTGAATAATCATCCGTGAAGAAGCGGGGAACGAAAATGCTTCTGCGTAAGAGGCGACTAATTGACCTCCTTTCAGAGTCTACTGTATTTCGATGGATGATGATCGTTGAAAACGACTGAAGGTTGTTTTAACTCACCGTTGTCGCCGCCATTGTTAGTCCGTTTTGGTCCGTGTCTCTAGTTAAGGAAGATTGAAAAGACTACAATAGATGCCCTGCCACAGTGCAATGCTTTGGGCCTTAAATCTTTTATTTCTTTTCAATATTGTCTTTTTGTCCCCTTATCCATACGACCAATACGTTAAATCCCAAAAAATTATGTTTAAAAAAAATATCATTTACAGTTCACCCAAAAAATCAAATACTCAAAACGTCTATTTCCTTCGCATAAAACAGCACTGATTTTTAGTTTTTAATTCTTTGCCTTATCTTCACAGCTGTTTTCGTAGAAAAAATGTGAATCAAACGTCATGCCGTGGCACGACCACATTGTTGACTGACGGAGATGTTCCGATCCGCTGGATGCAATTGAAACGAAACGACAAATCATTACCTATATTACGTATTTCACCAATTCGCTGTATTGAAGGTAAACACTACCATTTTAAATGGAAACACTTTGCGTGTCTTCTGTTTAAACAAATCCATAATATCATATAAATAAAATGATGAGTAGATAAATAGTATGAATATATAGTATTTATATATATATAGCTTAGAAACTTATTTTCATTTATATATATTGAATATATATCGATCGATTTATAATAGAACTTTTGTTTATTCTATTCAATACAAATACAAAATTAAGGAATTATGAAAAATAAAAATGATATTATTTATGTAGAATTTGCCATATCGGCTTATTTTTACCGCTTTCAGTGTGAAAATAAACAAATTGTTGAATTATTCAGCATAGACTAACAATCTACATCCAAAATAACCAAATGTTACAATATTTATGTTAGTTTCCGGACAACGCCGTTTCTGGATTTTGCTTTACTTATTAGTGTCCTTGTACATATTTTTGAAAACAAAATGATAAACAGTTTATAATATGATCATTTTGATATCACATCCCTTACCATCCCTCGAGTCTTGATATACGTTCTCGGGCCGAAGACTCCCAGGTTGATAAGGGGTGTTATATCTTAATGGTCATATACTAATCTCTAAACATAACTTGTTTTGATATTATAAAATAAAGTTTCCATTTTAAACGCCAATACTAAAACAGCATTTATGCAGCTTTAAATGTCCATGCCCGTACTTTATTTTGTATTTTGCCCTCGTTTTATTGATTAATTGATTTTTAGTTAGAATTAAGACTGTGCCATTATGTTGATATCCTTTGTTCTTGTTTTCCACATCCAAAGATGAAGACCTCATCGACTCAAAATATTTCGAGCCCCAACTTCTGTGTCAGAACGGGATGGGCTACTATCCACATCATCGGTGTTTGATGGACTTTGACCTAACTGGTGAACCAAGCTCATGTCGGGACTTGACACATCTAAAAAATTGTGGTAAATATAGATAAACTCATATTTTTGTCTGACCTGTTAAAGCCCCATACGGTGTTAGCTATTCCCGTGAAAAAAGTCGAAGGTATATGGTAAGGTCATGCCGCATGCTGCAATAGCGTTACAGTAATGACCATGATGGATATCAGACTAAAACGGTAGACTTTCGATCTGTTTTTCTCCTTTTCATTTCAGAAACGTTTACTTGCCCAAAAGATTTTTTTAAATGTCCAAGCTTCTACTGCGTCCATGTAAGATTATTGTGTGATGGCGTCCCACATTGTCCTGAAAGTGAAGACGAGCAACATTGTGGTATGTCTATAGGCAACGTGTGACGTCATGTTCTGACATCAAAACGATCACGAATCAGCACATTTATGTAATGTTTTTAATGGAAATTTGGTCAATATTTATATTAACATTAACATGACCCTTCTGTTGTATTTTTTGTTTGTATTTTCTATTATTCTTATGGTAGAAAAGCAGT
Organism: Pecten maximus; assembly: GCF_902652985.1. Taxonomy (NCBI): domain Eukaryota; kingdom Metazoa; phylum Mollusca; class Bivalvia; order Pectinida; family Pectinidae; genus Pecten; species Pecten maximus. The sequence continues at coordinate 19,970,216 of NC_047031.1, read as the reverse complement.
TATTCAAGTGAAAATTATAAGTCATCGCGTAGTGATTATGACGTCACAATAGTTTGCGATGAAAGTGCATTGGTCAAATTTCTGCAATTGTTAACGCTTTCAAAAACGATTATCTACTTTAGATATATAATTGTTAAATAACGTTTATAGATTAGCTTCAGAAATTGTTCGAAATGCAACATTTCTTGCTCACTGAACCGTCTTAGTATGGCAATCATTTCAATGTGAATGACAGTTTCATAGATAGATACGCCATATCTTGTTCTAGAGATATTTCAATATCAAGTGTGATTTAACATTATACCACGTCAATAACTTGAATTTGAATATTTTATTGTATTTTTATGGTCATCTGACCCAAAGGGGTCGTCAGCCGTGCGCCGTCTTCCGTGCGTAAGACTTTTTGCTTCAAAATCCCACTCCTCCTTAACCCTTTGGTGGATTTTATCCTAATTTGGTGTAAAACATCATTTTGGGAGAGCAATCATATTTATATAAATGAGGCTGATCAGACCCCTAAGGACAGAGGGGTGGGGCCCAAAAAGGGGAACTTTGCTGAAATTTTGCTTTGAAATCTTACTCCTCGTTAACCATTTGGTTGATTTCATCCTTGGCGTGAGAAATCATAGGGGGAGAGCAATCATATTATATATCAACCAAATTTGGAAATGACATGTCTGACCCATGTGGAAAGAATGGAGGGGCCTCAAAAAGGAGCACTTAGGTTAAATATTGCTTTAAGACGCTACTCATCCTTAATACATTCATTGATTAAAGCCATATTTAGTTTTAAACATTATTCGAGAAGGGCAATCGTAATTAATATAAATGGGGCTTTTTCGACCCATTGGGACAGAGGAGCATGGCCCAAAAATGGGAACTTGGCTGAAATTTTGCATTATGATGCTGCTCCTCCTTTAATCCAAAATGGATAAAAACCAAATTTGATCTGAAACATAACTGGCTGCGTATAGATAATTTATAGTAATTTATTATAATGATACTAGATTGAGGGATGTGTTCCTGCTGTAAGTGTTTGGCAGATGACCGTTAATGCCCATGGGCCTTTTTCGTTTTTCAGATACCTTCACTTGTTCCGGATATTTCCGTTGTCACAGGAGTAGAACATGTATACCATTAGAACAGGTCTGTGACGGGGTTAGTCACTGTCCGCAAGCTGACGACGAACGCCATTGTGACATCATCTGCCCGGACGGCTGCTCCTGTCAGGGCTTGACATTTCACTGTGTAGACAATACAGTAAAGAAATCATCTTTATTTCGTGTACTTCCGAGAATGACACGAGGATTAGATGTGAAGATTCGTCTTTCTGACTGGACTGGACACCTTCCACTTACGTTCCCTGCTATTTTCTCACTTTCCATGCAACACTGTCAAATTAATTCACTTTTCTTTGGCAACGATTCTGTTTTATCTGGTGTAGAATCGCTAATTACCCTTGACCTTAGTTATAACGATATACACACTATACCGGCAGACACATTCGCAATACTTTCGAATTTAGAATATCTCATTTTGAATCATAACCCTATTGTCAATATGAATGTCAGGGCGTTTTCAGGTTTACATTTACTGAAAGAGTTAAGTCTTATTGGTTCGCAACTCCACCATCTCTCTTCGAACACATTTCATGAATGTGGTGCTCTGACTTATTTGAATATCAGCTCAAACCAAATAGAAAATATAGGCCATGGTACATTTAACAATCTAGCTTATGTCAAGACACTTGATCTACGTAACAATAATATACGGCTAAAGGAACACATGTTCAAGGGTCTGTCAAGCCTCAGAGTTCTGTATGTCGACTCCTACACTCTTTGTTGTGCTAAACCTGCCTCAGTTACGGATCCGAACTGTTTCTCTCCGCGTGACAGTATCTCTTCCTGTACAGATCTGATCCGCTTGTCTGTTTTACGAGTTGCTCTTTGGATCATTGGGCTATGTGCAGTCCTTGGCAATTTGTTCGTTTTAGTTTATCGCTTTAATTACGACCGGGCTAATCTGAAGAAAAGTTACTCCATTTTTGTCATGAATTTGGGCTTGTCGGATATCCTGATGGGAATTTATATGATAATAATTGGCATTGCTGATGCAGTTTACAGAGATCGCTATGTATGGGAGGAGAATGCTTGGCGACGCAGTACTACGTGCACAGTTAGTGGGATTTTGTCCACAATATCAAGTGAGGCATCCGCTTTTACTATCCTTTTTATAACTATTGATAGAACTGTGGCTATTGCTTTTCCATTTTCATTACGACAATTTACAATGAAATCTGCTCTTATTACATCCGTCATCCTATGGATTATTTCCATAGTGATAGCCGTACTTCCGGTGTTTACTTTCACAGATTACTTCCGGGGAGAGTTTTATAGCTCTTCCGGTGTGTGTATTGCACTTCCGTTGTCAGATTACACAACACCTGGTTCGGAATATTCAGTAGCTATATATGTGGGTCTGAACTTTGTCATCTTCATTATGATCGCAGTTTGCCAGTTTGTGATATACCGAAAGAGCCGAACCAACTTGACACTCAGAAAGACGACAAGTAAACAAAATAAGGACATCACTGTAGCAAAAGGACTCGCCGCTGTTGTCGCTACAGATTTTTTCTGCTGGTTTCCTATTTGTGTCTTGGGTATGTACATTTCAGTTTTTAGACCTTCGCCAATTAAATACCAAATACTTAAGAGGTAGCTGAATAGCATGTCCAATGATGTTTTTACAAGCCTATAAATAAACTCTCTGTGCAAGGTAACTTTATCAGTTGTTAGTATGTATCATGCCTATTTTGTCTACATAATACTTGATATCCTTTACCCAATAGTGTTCAAGACCATATTACATCAAAATCGATCGAATTTTTCAATACAGGTAGCAATTTAAAGGATTTACCTCAATTTCCCATAAACCTTTGTTCTATTTTGACGAGCATTGATTAGGTTTAAGTAAGTATACAAATCAATCGGGGAGAAAAAACTCCACAGGAGGAAACACTATTTTAAGCAAATGCAGAACGAAATCCTTGTTGTTACAAGTTCATGTCTACGCCTCGTTAGTTATATTTTTTATTATATTGTACGCCTCGTTGGTGATACTTATACATATACAACTGCTGTAGGTCCATGGACGTCACTTCGAGGCAGTTTGTTTGGATATATGTATGCCTCTGTAGTGACATTTGTATTATATTGTAGGTCCATGGACGTCACTAAGAGGTAGTTTATTTGGATATATGTATGCCTCGGTAATGACATTTGTATTATATTGTAGGTATATGGACGTCACTAGGAGGTAGATTATCGGGGGATACGTACGCCTGGGTCATGGTTCTGGTACTGCCGATCAACTCTGCGCTTAATCCGTTTCTCTACACATTTCCTAACACGTGGAGAAACAGAAAGGTATCCAATATATCATACGAGTATGGTCAAGAGTGTTATTTTGACCTAATTAAGTAGCTACAAGAACAAATATCCTATTGCATCCTGCTTATTGTCTTTGGCAGTATGTTTTAGTGAGACAGCATTATGACGTCGGCATCAGTTTGCTATGACAAGGAGACAAACATGAAGATACCGGAGCCTCCTAAAAAGGACATCCCAATGGAGTCATGTGGCTGCGATTGACGAGTTCTGCTGACGAGCTGTAACATGCATTCTTTTAGGACCTACAGAATTTTTATGTTACTTTTTTAAAATTGATTTAGGTATTAAAAATCTGGTTGCGGAACCTTTTAAATTTCGTATTTAACGGAAAGTTTTTGTTTTATGATACATTATTTGCAAAGATAAAAGCTTCCAGCAGTGTCCTTTTCAAGCATAGTGGCCTTAAGCACTGTACGTCCATTGCTATGGATACAATGCAACCGACCTCTGGTCTTTTATTTAGAGAAATAGACACAAGGAGCTACAAGAAAGTCCCAACTTAAAAATGTCCCTGGTTATTCAAGGGGCAATAAACCCAGAAAACAATAAAACTGCACAAAAGCACAGCCAATAACAATGAACTTGAGTAACCGATACGCATAGTGGGTGTATTTGAGCTTTTAATGAAAAGAGGAAACACTGTATGCGAAACTGTAAGGGACGCATAGCATTCAACAGGTATATTTACATTTCGTATGTCTTGACTACACAGGCAATATTCCTTCACGTGAAATTTTTCACGTGAATTTCACGTGAAAAGGGAAAAAAAGTGAATTTCACGTGAAATTCACGTGAAGAAATATTGCCTGTGTAGAACGCCGAAATTTTGCTAATTACATCATGTCTTTGTAATAACGATTTTCTGTTACAGACCCACCATCGCCGACATTCCAAGTATGGGCGCGAGAAATCAGGTAGGTAGATCCTGACAGGAAAAGGACCTTTGGGGGGAGGGGGTTTGTTATAGAGATCACCATCCAAAGAGTCTTATTACATAACTCGTTAGTTTGAGTTGCAGAAAGGTTACATTCAAAAGACATTATTGAAACATTTTCTGCTGAAACTCAGACAGTGAACAAATGTTTAACATTTCAAAATGGCTTTAGGAAAAGGAACAAGATACTTGGGCTCTGATAAGTAATATTTTGTTTAAGAATTAACTTATTTTTTTTTCATATAATGTCATTTTTTTATTCAGAAGCTGAGATGACCAATGTGGTTTTGGAAGTGTTGAACACATTCCGCCACAAAAGGGGAAGCAAGTCTCTTACGGAATATCTGTGTGACTCCGAAACAGATTTACAAGTGAAAAATGCCTTCAATATCGTCCATCACTTGTCCGCAAGTTTGGTCTACCTTCACAAACAAGAACTCGTCCATGGAAATATTTCTGCTGAATCAATAGAGATATCTTTGGAGAATGGCGTGAGTAATATATTAATCAATTGATGAAACCTGACAAATATATAATTCATTCGATGGACTTGAGATGTCTTCCAATAACTATTTTTATTTGCATTTAAAAGTTATCTCCCTTAGGGACAATAAAACACGCTTCCTTTTATAAGATTGATGAAATCTTAAAAGCCTGCACTTTCTGCCTGCAATTTCCGATTAGAGATTTCTGTGATTATATCTTTCCGTTTACAGAAAGTGAAGTATGTCCTCACAACACAACTATGTGTTATCCTATAGAGAGTGCTATATAATATATTCTAAAATAAATTCAACGTGTGCTGTTTACAAGGCGTGTATTCTCATAATACAATATATGTTATTTCTATTTGTTGAAAGTGACAGATGTGATGTTTCCACAGTGTTTACAGAGAGTTGTTCTAACAATTTGTTTTTCGGTTTACAGAGAGCGATTGTTCTGTGTTCTCCCAGTATTAATGTCGGTTTACAGAGGGTGACGGATTCAGTAATCTCACAATGTGTGTCTGTTTACAGAGAGTGACAGATGCGGTATTCCCAATGGATCATCACCAAGTGCCCCATGACTTTGGACAATTAAACGATATCTACGATCTTGGTATGGTAGTGAAGATAATGCTGAAGAAAATAAAACTTCCATAAACACGTCATCAGACCTGGATGTGACGTAATCAGACGCTAAGAGTTATATCTGAAAGCGTAAATTCCTGTTACGTGGGACGCGTGCGATGTTGTATAGTCGGAACACCTACAAAGACAAAAACATGTAGTCTTCATGTACCATCACGTCATTATTTTCCAATGAAGATATTTATTACGTGTATAGTCGCACAAACTAACATATATGGACACAGTAATTCGTGATGGTTGTCATTAGATGCCTTGCATTTCAATGTTATTTTTATTTTCTGATTTCACTAAGTGTTAGTATTTTCAGTGGAGGAATTGATGCATTCACAGGTTGAACGATGATAGAAACTATATTACAGACCCGCATTCGCTATGGATCAGAATTTTGAACTCTACGTTTTTTTTTAATTTTATTTTGACGGTACAAAAATTGTATTTCCCTAGCTGGAAATATCCTAGATGTGTGTATACAATTATGACTAAGCAGTAATTGTATACACACTTCTGTATTTGATAGAAGTTGCCAGGGTTGGGGAGCCCTGGGTTCATCTCCCTGAACAATAGTGCTGTCCTCACGCAGGAGGGCTCTCATACTGTACTTGCAAATATAACTTATAATATTCATAACGGTATAGTCATTTTTGGAGGTATCTTATCATAAAGGTTAACGGGTAGCAATATTTGGGGAAATTTTAATTGAACAATCAAAGGGGAGTAATTTGTTAAATTGATATGGATACTAATATACTCAATTAAAACATGTGTATGAGTTAAATGAGAAAACAAGAAGTCAAATCATTGATAGGCCAAACAATGAAATTAAATGTTTATCTTATCTTCAGTTTCATTCCTGCATGGGGAGTAAAATATTTGTAAAGACAAGACGTTACATTACAAAAATACAATAAATAAAAATAAATTTTTAAAAAAAACAAAAAACATTATAAACACATACACACACAAAAAAAAGGATGAGAAAAAGGAGAACAATTAAATAATAGTAATAACTACACAAGCACACAACATCTCTTACAAATACAGGTACAGGTACTATGCACACTATAAGTCAATTGGCATATTACTCTTAAACATATATACTCAACTGCTGTTGTATACTAAATTGCTGTATCAAATATTTTTCTTTGAATTTCATTTTGCAAAACAATGGTCAATTACAATGTGGTATATTTTATTACACTTTATGGATAGCTATAGGTTGGTACACATGTACTAAATTAGTTTATCAAAATTCAATAAGATAAACAAGAAGTATCTAAATCTCAACAATCTGTGAACTACAACAGCAATGAGTAAATACAAACTAATTTTCGAACATCACTTTCCAATCTCTCCATATTGATCAAATTTTTCAATACAAGCATTTTTAATTGACAATTCTTTCCCAATATCATATTTGGAACTCAAAAACTCATTCAAATTATTTAGATGTAGTCGTTGTTTTTTCCTAGACGTAGAATGTATATAAAACTTCACATACATAATTAGAAAATTTAAGGGCAATGAAAAAGGGTTTGCTTCCCCAAAAACTACTTTGAACTCGACTTTGCTCTTAAAGGTGGCGAGACGCGATAGTGCTTGTTTAAAGATCTATTCATGCTGGTCAATGTACTTATCATGTGTTGTTGATAAACCTCGATTTCCCTGAATATATATATATATACTAATTTTTTATGTGGTCTTCAAAAGTAACTTTATATTCGTATCCGTTTTAGTTAATTTCTTCGACGTTTCAGACTGTATTTAAATCGGTCACCAGACTAAAGACAGTGTCAATTTATACCCAGAAGATTACAATATGTTCAACTGAATCGTGACAAGTGGGTAATTCTGATGGTGAATATTGCCAATCAAGTACCCAAACCGATCTCGGTGAAAAACACGTTACTATGATTATAGTTATAGATGATTTCCGCATTTCACGTAAAAACATAATCCGGTTACACTTTATACAACGACGTCAACAAAATGATAACTCCAACAAGAAACTATCATACCAAGTACTCAAACAAGGCACTATCAAACTAAGTAATCAGCTAAGACACTATCAAACTAAGTAATCAACTAAGACACTATCAAACTAAGTAATCAACTAAGACACTATCAAACTAAGTATTCTAACAGTACACTATCAAACTAAGTATTCTAACAGTACACTATCAAACTAAGTACTCAACCAAGACACTATCAAACTAAGTACTCTAACAAGACGCTACCAAACCAAGTACTCAAACAAGACACCATCAAACCAAGTACTCAAACAAGATATTTTTACACTAAGTACTCAAACAAGGCACTATGAAACTAAGTACTCAAACAAGACACTATGAAACCAAGTACTCGAACAACACACGATCAAACTAAGTACTCAAACAACACATTATCAAACTAAGTACGCGAACAAGACACTATCAAACTGAGTCCTCAAATAAGACAATATTGACCTAAGTACTCAAACAAGACACTATCGCACTAAGTACTCAAATAAGACAAATCAAACTAAGTACTCTTACAAGACAAACTAAGTAGTCTAGCAAGACACTATTAAACTAAGTATTCAAACAATACACAATTAAACTAAATATTTAAACACTTTTGGACACTATTACACTAGGTACTCATATAAGGCGGAATCAACCAAGACACTTTCAAACTTGGTATTCAAACAAGACACTATCAGACTATGTACTCAACCAAAACACTATCACACTAAATACTCTGTCACATATACCAGTGGTTAAAGGGAGACAACTCTTACAAAAATATAAGACTGTTGCAACCTTATATGTAAATAAATTTTTCTGGAATCTTTTTGAATAGAGATGTGTCATAATATTTTGTTAACGTGTTTGCGTTTATGTGTGTTAGAGAATTCTAGAAAAGAAATGGCTGGAAAATGTACCTGAAAGATTTTGCAATATAGTATTAATAACAGGAGAGACAAATTGTTATTCAGAACTGGTTTACAATTGTCTAGGAGAGCTATACAAACTAAAAAAATGTACATGTATATTGGATTATTGATTGCCTGATACTGAGAACTGATTTACACCTGTTACGGAGAACTGTGTGACTTTTGTTGGATTATTAATTGTCTGAAACTGTGGACTGTTGGATTTACCAACTTTCTTAATTCTGGAGAAATGGATATGAAAGGATTACTAAGGACAGCTGTTATAGGATAAGTAATAAACAGTGTTGATATAATACACCACCTGGTACAACACGTTATTTTTAATTGTGAATTATCTCTGTAACTTTCTAAATTTTGTATATATCATTAAAATGTGGTTTGGTTTGGAAATAGCTGCTGGGTTTCATCTTTCTTTTATTATCACGTAACAACTCTAACAAGACACTATCAAACTAATAATTTAAACAGATTCAGAATAGTTTGCTAGTGTCTTGTTTGAGTACGATGACCTCTTAAATTGGTGTCGGTGTAACGTTGAAAAAGGACATTTGTTGAAAATTGACCATCAGCGCATTCTTCACTACGACACCTTGAATATAGATCCCGTAGAAAATAAATTACAGAGATCGTTTTTTGATCTGTCAGTGTTCTAGTTTCTTTTCGTTAATTTGACTACCTTGTAACATGGAGGGTTTATGGAAGGTATATGGAAGATTAATCTAGCCCTCCCCAATCCACCAAGAAAATTCGCAAAAAAAAAAAATCAAAAAAAATCAAAAGACTCCAGACAAGAATATAGGGCCAACTACACATACAGTTCTATAACTGATTCTGATGTCCCTGTTAATTCAGGGATATCCATGTTCACTTTGGCTGGAATCATGATCACTTGAACAAGCTTTGACGGTAGTTTGAAGCGCGCTAAATTTCTCCGTGCATCACACTCCATTCGGTGGGAATCACGTGATCACGCTTTATTCTTGTCGTTTGTGCCGCGTAAAACTGCATTTCCCTACGATAACCATGGAAAGGAAGACGAACAACGAGATTAAGAGCTTTTAAAGAACAAGGAACATATATTTTCATAATTCATAGAAAAATGACACATTTTTGTTTTTGTTGAGACACAAAATCAAAGGCTGATTAAATAATTCTATATAACAATAACCGTGGTAACAAGCTGACAATTAAATATAGATTCATGTCCCTGCTGGGAATCGAACCCGGAATCTTTGGATTGCCAGACTAACGCCCAACCAATCGCGCTAAAGAGAAGATATCTCTAATTGACTGGTATATTGCGGCTATTATTTACTAGGCTTACTTACGGATGACTGGACAATGTGCATACAAACATACAGTTAAAACATGTACTTTTCCATATGAATAAAATAAAATTAGGTGTCGCATAATTATGTATAAAAACTACAAAGCCTTAAATTTGAAAAACGGAATGCATTTAAGAAATATTCAAATCTGAAGGATCACAAAACCAAGAAATCAAACTAATTTAGTAAAAGAGTTTAACCCAAACTGATTAATTGAATTTGAGAAAAGAGATTACGGACTTGTACGGTATATACGTCTCCAAGTAGACCACATCGACCTAGTCACCAAGTAGGTCATGGACATTTTTTAACTGGTACATACAGCTGGTATTATAATCAATGTTGAAAAAAGACTTCTCCATGTATGTGTATATGGGTATAGCTCTATATCTCGGTTTTATTTTCAATGCTGTGCCCGGTTTCAGGGAAGACCAAGGTATGTGCATTGCCGTTTTCTGATATCAAAAATTGTTTCGTTTATCAGATACATGTAAAAGGTTTTTACACATCAAAACATAAGTTAAGTTTTGATATAGAAAAAATAATTTTCTGATATCAAGCAAATATATCAAGAAATATCAAGCAATCAAAATGAAATTGTTGATATCAGAAAATAGGGAATAAACTAGTAATTATCAATGTTAAAATAAAGAATGAGGGGAACATATGGGACTCGTGGATATTGCAGAAATCTGTACATCAAATGGTGTGTCAGGACACGACCAAGTTATGTCAATAGCATAGTGTTGACTTTTATAATATGAAGTGGTTTTGTTTTGTTTATCGTCCTATTAACAGCTAATTCATTTAAGGACAGCCTCCCGTGCGTGCGACATGTATGCGTGTAGTGAGTTGCGTATGTGTGTTTTGGGAGGCTGTGGTATGTACGTGTTAAGTCTTCTTTTGATAGGCCGGAACTTTTGCCGATTTATGGTGCTACCTCACTGAAGCATACTGTCGAAGACAACTAGCAGGACACCCCACCCGGTCACATTATACTGACAACGGGCGAAGCAGTCGTCTCACTCCAAATATGCTGAGCGCTAAGCAAGAGTAGCAACTACCATTTTTGGTATGTCTCGGCTAGGGGACAGAACCCAAAGCCTACCTCACAGGGGCGAACGCTCAACTGAAGACCAAAAGTGAGGCATTGTCAAGGGAGACATTAGGAAGAAGAAAGTTGTTCAGGAAGAAGAGAACAGATAAGATCCGAAATTAGTCGCCTCTTACGATCATGCGATGGGGACAGCAGGTAAAATTCTTACGCCCTACCTGCAGGGCAGAAAATAGGAAGTCTGAGGACCAATCATATGGTTCCAAGATCAATAACAACGGAAGTTTACCGGGGGTAAAGTAGCGGTCAATTTACCGATTGGCTCAATTTTTATTTTGTTCTAAAATGGGTTTCTTTTTTATATATATACTTTGTTTTCAACATTTGTTCTAAATTATTGAAGTAGTCTACCTTGGTGACGTGAGTGGTTTTGTCTGGTCTAACTCTAAATGTATGGATCCGAGTTGCGGAAATAATTTCTATTTTTTTTTATGTTAGTCTTTTAAGTGCCTTTTGAAAATCAAGGCTGCCAACGCTGAATTCGACCAACATTTCTAAGATTATTTAATGTGGTGAATTGTCGGCCTTCATTGGAGAGATTAGACGCGATATGGCGCATGCAGGTTTTGGCATAAATCAAGCTACGAAGTACATTAAATATGAACAAAAGAAAAATTGAATTGACTCAGTCGGATGTATCGATTTGCGGCGGTATGTGACCTGCTGGCTGCTGATATTTATTCCCGGCAACTCTAAATATAAGGCCGTCACATGTTCAACAGCTTAGGACTAACAACTAATATGATCAATAGGTGACTGTGTACGCGAGTGAATTGGTGTATATAGGAGAGTGTACATTCGTTTTAGTGAAAGGATGCATTCAATGGACAAATAAGGTCGCCGTTCTCTGTCTAAATACTGGATTACTGGTATAGTTTAACATTTGTAATCATTTTATTAATGTAATCATTTTAAAATTAATACAAAGACAAACAATTATAAGTTTGTATGGAAGTTTCGTCGTGTTCTCCCCGTAGACGGGAACTCTGGAGGACAAACTCACAGACAAGCAGGTAAAGAAGAAAATAGTAAATTGGGTCCTTGTAACACCTAAACAAGGGCCCAATGGGCCCAAATCGCTCACCTGCAATGCAGTGATCTTTTCATATATGGATCCTGCAGTTATTTGAAAGCATGCTACAGGACCAATATAATGTCTCTCTGCACTTTGGCTTTTCACTAAAAGTCATTTAAAGATTTAAGCATACTTGATCGACGTGACCTTGAATGTGAGTCAAGGTCATTCATTTGAACAAACTTGGTAGCCCTTTACCGCAGCATGCTACAGACCCAATATCAACTCCCTGGGACTCTTGGTTATTGAGAAGAAGTCGTTTAAATATTTTAGCCTTTTGACCCCTGTGACCTTGAATGAAAGTCAAGGTCATTCATTTGAACAAACTTGGTAGCCCTTCACCCCAGCATGCTACAGGCCAAATATTAGGTCTCTGGGACTGTTGGTTATCGAGAAGAAGTCGTTTAAAGATTTTAGCCTTTTTGGCCCCTGTGACCTTGAATGAAGGTCAAGGCCATTCATTTGAACAAACTAGGTAGCCCTTCAACCCAGCATGCTACAGACCCAATATCAACTCCCTTGGACTCTTGGTTATTGAGAAGAAGTCATTTAAAGATTTTAGCCTTTTTGACCCCCGTGACCTTGAATGAAGGTCAAGGTCATTCATTTGAACAAACTTGGTAGCCCTTTACCCCAGCATGCTACAGACCCAATATCAACTGCCTGGGACTCTTGGTTATTGAGAAGAAGTCGTTTAAAGATTTTAGCCTTTTTGACTCCTGTGACCTTAAATGAAAGTCAAGGTCATTCATTTGAACAAACTTGGGAGCCCTTCACCCCAGCATGCTACAGGCCAAATATTAGGTCTCTGGGACTCTTGGCTATTGAGGAGAAGTCGTTTAAAGATTTTAGCCTTTTTGACTCCTGTGACCTTGAATGAAAGTCAAGGTCATTCATTTGAACAAACTTGGTAGCCCTTCACCCCAGCATGCTACAGACCCAATATCAACTCCCTTGGACTCTTGGTTATTGAGAAGAAGTCGTTTAAAGATTTTAGCCTTTTTGACCCCTGTGACCTTGAATGAAAGTCAAGGTCCTTCATTTGAACAAACTTGGTAGCCCTTCACCCCAGCATGCTACAGACCCAATATCAACTCCCTGGGACTCTTGGTTATTGAGAAGAATTTATTTAAAGATTTTAGCCTTTTTGACTCCTGTGACATTGAATGAGAGTCAAGGTCATTCATTTGAACAAACTTGGGAGCCCTTCACCCCAGCGTGCTACAGGCCAAATATTAGGTCTCTTGGACTTTTGGTTATTGAGAAGAAGTCGTTTAAAGATTTTAGCCTTTTTGACTCCTGTGACCTTGAATGAAGGTCAAGGTCATTCATTTGAACGAACTTGGTAGCCCTTCACCCCAGCATGCTACAGACCCAATATCAACTCCCTTGGACTCTTGGTTATTGAGAAGAAGTCGTTTAAAGATTTTAGCCTTTTTGACCCCTGTGACCTTGAATGAAAGTCAAGGTCCTTCATTTGAACAAACTTGGTAGCCCTTCACCCCAGCATGCTACAGACCCAATATCAACTCCCTGGGACTCTTGGTTATTGAGAAGAATTCGTTTAAAGATTTTAGCCTTTTTGACCCCTGTGACCTTGAATGAAAGTCAAGGTCCTTCATTTGAACAAACTTGGTAGCCCTTCACCCCAGCATGCTACAGACCCAATATCAACTCCCTGGGACTCTTGGTTATTGAGAAGAATTTATTTAAAGATTTTAGCCTTTTTGACTCCTGTGACATTGAATGAGAGTCAAGGTCATTCATTTGAACAAACTTGGGAGCCCTTCACCCCAGCGTGCTACAGGCCAAATATTAGGTCTCTTGGACTTTTGGTTATTGAGAAGAAGTCGTTTAAAGATTTTAGCCTTTTTGACTCCTGTGACCTTCAATGAAGGTCAAGGTCATTCATTTGAACGAACTTGGTAGCCCTTCACCCCAGCATGCTACAGACCCAATATCAACTGCCTGGGACTCTTGGTTATTGAGAAGAAGTCATTTAAAGATTTTAGCCTTTTTGACTCCTTTGACCTTGCATGAAAGTCAAGGTCATTCATTTGAACAAACTTGGGAGCCCTTCACCTCAGCATGCTACAGGCCAAATATTAGGTCTCTGGGACTCTTGCTTATTGAGAAGAAGTCGTTTAAAGATTTTAGCCTTTTTGACTCCTGTGACCTTGAATGAAGGTCAAGGTCATTCTTTTGAACAAACTTGGTAGCCCTTCACCCCAGCATGCTACAGACCCAATATCAAGTCCCTGGGTCTTTTGGCTATTTAGAAGAAGTCGTCTAAAAATTTTTTAGCATATTTGACCCCTATGACCTTGAATGAAAGTCAAGGTCATTCATTTGAACAAACTTGGTAGCCCTTCACCCCAGCATGCTACAGACCCAATATCAACTCCCTGGGACTCTTGGTTATTGAGAAGAAGTTGTTTAAAGATTTTAGCCTTTTTGACCCCTGTGACCTTGAATGAAGGTCAACCTTATTCATTTGAACAAACTTGGTAGCCCTTCACCCCAGCATGCTACAGGCCCAATATTAGGTCTGTGGGCCTTTTGGTTATTGAGAAGAAGTTGCTTGAATGGAAAGTTGACGCCGGACGGACGGCCGGCCGGACGGCCGGACGGCCGGACGGAATGTTAAAACTCAAAATCGTGAAACGATTTTGGATATTTGATATTTTAGGTTTTTGGTCAAAAACCTAAATATCTAAAAACTCGTTAGCTCCGGTGAGCTTATGTCCGTCCGTCATCCGTCCGTCGAGTCAACATTTGCTTCAAACCCCTACTGAAAAAGTTATTATTGGTTTTTGACCAAATTTGGTCGATAACATCCTTGGCAGAAGGAGAACAGAATGTTCTCAAACGGTGATGCTGACCCCCAGGGGCCAAAGGTACAGGGCCCAAAAGGGGAAATAGTGGTGCTTTCAAATCGCTACTAGTCATAAAGATATGAATGGATTTTGACCCCAATTTGGTCAGAAACAAGGGGAAATGATTTTGTTTTAATGAGTATTCTGACCCTCAGGGACCACGGGGCGGGGCCCTATAGGGGAAATAGAGGTAATTTCATTAAATCGCAATTTTGCATAAAGCTATGAATGGATTTGAACCAAATTTGTTCAGAAACATCCTTGGGGGAAAGGAATCAGATTTTGCCTAAACAGTGTTTCTGACCCCTAAGGGGCCAGAGGGATGGGGCATAATAGGACAAATAGAGGTAATGTCTATAAAGTTGTGAATGGATTTGAACCCAATTAGGTCAGAAACATTCTTGGGGAAGATGAACAGATTTTGCATGCACGATGATGCTGACCCCCAGGGGCGAGAGGGGCGGGGCCCAATAGGGGAACTATACAACTGTAGGTAATGCATTTAAATCGCTACTAGTAATAAAGTTGCGGATGCATTTGAACCAAATTTAGTCTGAAAGATCCTGGAAATTGTCAGGGGAAATTGAGGTAATGCCTTTAAATCGCTACTTGTCATAAAGTTATGAATTGATTTAAAACAAATTTAGTCTGAAAGGTCATTTGAGGATGGGAAATAGATTTTGCATAAAAGTTGACCCCCAAGGGACCAAAGGGACGGGGCCCAATAATTAGATTTAAAACAAATTTAGTTTGAAAGGTCATTTGGGGAGGGGAAATAGATTTTGCATAAAAGTTGACATCCAATGGAACAAAGGGACGGGGCCCAATAATTAGGTTAGAAGTAATTCCATTAAATCACTACCAGTCGTCAAGTTATGAATGGTATATGGTCAGAAACATCCTTAGGGAAAGGGGAACATATTTTCCAGAAAGGTGACTCTGGCCCCAAAGTGCTAGAGGAGTGGGGCCAAATAAAGTAAATGGATGTAATTTCATAAAATCCCTACTTGTAATAAATATAATGATGGATTGGAACCAAATTTAGTCTGAAAGATCCTTTGAAGATTTTGCATAAGTTATGGTGACTCTCCATCCCATAACCATGTATAACATCGCTTGAAGTTAAGGGTTTGGTTTGGTTTGGTTTATTTTGTTTAACGTCCTATTAACATCTAAGGTCATTTAAGGACGGCCTCCCGTGCGTGCGACATGTATGAGTGTGGTGAGTGCGTATGTGTGTTTTGGGAGGCTGCGGTATGTTCGTGTTAGGTCTCCTTGTGATTGGCCGGTACTTTTGCCGATTTAAAGTGCTATCTCACTGAAGCATACTGCCGAAGACACCCAGCAGCACACCCCACCCGGTCACATTATACTGACAACGGGCCAACCAGTCGTCCCACTCCAAATATGGTTAGCGCTAAGCAGGAGTAGCAACTACCATTTTTTAAAGACTCTGGTATGTCTGGGCTAGGGGACAGAACCGAAAACCTTCCTCACAGCGGCGAATGCTCAACTAAAGGTAGGGCGTAAGAATTGTACCTGCTGCCCCCATTGCATGATCGTAAGAGGCGACTAAATTTGGGATCTTATCTTTTCTCTTCTTTCTTAACTTTTTTCTTCCTAATGTCTCCCTTGACAATGCCTCACTTTTGGCCTTTAGTTGAGCGTTCGCCCATGTGAGGAAGGCTTTGGGTTCTGTCCCCTAGCCGAGACATACCAGAGTCTTTAAAAATGGTAGTTGCTACTCCTGCTTAGCGCTCAGCATATTTGGAGTGGGACGACTGGTTCGCCCGTTGTCAGTATAATGTGACCGGATGGGGTGTGCTGCTGGGTGTCTTCGGCAGTATGCTTCAGTGAGGTAGCACTATAAATCGGCAAAAGTTCCAGCCTATCACAAGGAGACTTAACATGAACATACCGCAGCCTCCCAAAACACACATACGCACTCACCACACGCATACATGTCGCACGCATGGGAGGCCGTCCTTAAATGACCTTAGCTGTTAATAGGACGTTAAACAAAATAAACCAAACCAAACCAAACCCTACCTGCAGTGAAGTTAAGGGATAAACACAATTCTGATGTAAAAACAGGACCAATGTTCTTTTCCACCCAAAAGGAATTAGTTTCTTGAAATACAATTATATTGTAAAAACAATCCCTGGGGTCTTTTCACACCATTATAGAGTCTGGACTACGTTATTTCTTTAAAGCAGTTCAGATCTCCACACTATAACCATATATAGCCTTGTTCAAGATTGACAAATAGAGCTACGTATTAACGAGTTGAACATGGACATTATTTTGACCTTGGGTCAAATCCAACCACGTGGTTGTTTCTCTTTTAAAATTTGATATTTTATGATTTTTGTCAAAAATCTAGAAATCTAAAATTCTGAAATATTTTCGAATTTTGAATTGTTAAGTGTTACACGGACCACAGATTTCGCATAATTTGATTAAAATTGTATACTAGTGTGGTGACACCTGAAGGATGTTACAGAAAGAATGAAGTGTAGTGAGGGGCGATAACTCTGTTCTAGCAGTTTTCATGAAAACCGCTCACTATCTACATTTCGACCAATAAGAAGACCTGTGTTGTGGGCCGCTGTAGCCGAGTGGTTAAGGTGTCCGGACACTTTATTACTAGCCCTTCACCTCTGGGTTGCGAGTTCGAAACACACATGGGGCAGATACCTTGTTCTGACTGTAGGTTGCTCGTTTTTCTCCGGGTACCCCAGCTTTCCTCCACTACGAAAACCAAGAACGTCCTTAAATGATCCTGGCATTAAATAGGACGTTAAAAAATAAGTAAAACTGTTTTGCTCACAAGAAAATGAAACCCATTAAGTTTACTTTGCTGTCCCATAATACCCCTATTTCATTGAAATCAAACAATATCTAAATTTGGACCAATCAGAGGCTAGAGAAATTGGCAACCTTTTCGGTAAAATGTGATTATTGTGAAGTGAGGTTACAAGAGTAACCAGTGTCCTATGATATACCTACATACCAAATTTAAATTTCATTGCAATTGGACAATAATAAAATCTTCGAAAATTAATACGTTCCGTTACCATACTCAATTCTTTATAATATTCTAACGTCAATTTATCCATCGGAATCCTGAGATCTCATTACCACGATAGTAAAGAAATAATTAACGATGATTCGTGTAATGTTGTAAGATATACAACGAGAACGAGGATATTTTGCAATTAAATTAATAACGAAGGCCGTAGGCCTGAGTTATTAATTAAAATTGCAATATATCCGAGTCTGAGTTGTTTATTCTGCAAAATTCTACCATGTACTGTTTAGTTCTGAAATCTATATAGAAAAACGACAAAGAAGCCCCTACCATGTACTATTTAGTTCTGAGATCTATATAGAAAAAAGGCAAAGAAACCCCGAAAAAACCTTGAAATTTATTTCTTGAGTATTGCATTATTTTGTTGCTAAAATATATATTTCTTTACAGGCACTTCAACTACTACAAAAACATCCATCATATGGCATTGATTTTGAAAATTAAAAAAAAAGGGGATGAAAAAAGGAGACCTTCGTAGGATTCGAACTCACGTTTTGATAAAAAAAGAAGAAAGACCATTAACCCACTCGGCTACAGTTACCGTATAACTGGGTTAATTAATATATTAGATATATAGCTTTGCAACAGCCGTGACTCACAAACGTGTATATTGACACGTGCGTGTATATTGGAAAATAATACGTGGTTTTTAACCAATCAAAACTGTCGTTGCATAGCAAACATGGTAGAATAATGATTAATTGATCAATTTCGTTGCTTATACTGCCGTTCATTATATTTTAAAATTAATTAAGTCTTTTTATTCCTAAGTTAAGAATACCTCTTGAGTATTAATACTAAAAAAAAAATAAAAAAATTCCATAAGCGTACACAAAATCCTAAACATCACTTCTGGTTATAAAATCATATATAGGGCCGAGTTCACAATAATCTTCGTTTTATGTTTCATTGTAATATTAAAATTCATAATAACTTCCTAAAATTTGATTTACAATTTTTGTTTATTTCACTTGGCCAAGATCAACATCTGAGAGACAAACGTATAATGGTTTCAACACAGCATGTTGGACATAATCAGGAGATGTCTGTCAACAGCTGTCACCAAATACAGATTATATACATCCGGGTCAGCCGTAGAGGTCAAATCCGCACCCAAAAGTGTGTTATCGATTTGCGTAACACAACCGGCCAATCAGCTTGTGTTTCACGTGAACCAAGTTCCTGTGTAGAATGCGTTTCTGTGGTTTGTATCTGTTTTCCCGAGTAAATACATGTAAGACATGAAACGGGTACTTTGTAAATGGTACGAGGATAAAGAGTAGTGTGTTGAGATTTAGAAAATCACAAATACACACTTACTGTGGAAATAGAATGACGTAGGATTCTGGTGTAAAAAAGGCGGGAATTCCCCAGGCGCGGGTTCCCCAGTGCAGTGTAAATGTCGGGCTTACTGTCTTTCGATTATACGTACCCGTGTGACCTCAGCGGAAACTTTTGCATCACGGACACGACAGGAAAAAGAATATAATGTACCATATATGTAGAAACAAGATTAATTATGTATTTTGGATAGAGATGTTTGTGATAAGTATGTAAAAAAAAAAAAAAAAAAAAATGTAGAGAATTGTATCATGTATTTTCTCTGATATTGCGAAATTGTAAGAAATACTGGCAGTGACAATAAATACAAGCAGCTCACCAAGCGCTACAAGTTCAATCAAACAGAACAGAGACTTAGTAACGTCACCCATGACGTCCGTCCGTCCGTACATGTAATAGACTCTCCGGAATGTGTGGCCTCGCGGTACATAGTACCTATGTTTAAAACCCTATTGTGACCGTTCTGTGATAGATATAAAAAACTAAAGATACAGTTTTCGTTGGAATTACATGTACCTGCGATGTGTGGAGTTTCAATAAGATGGCTTTATGCGTCAATTCTCTAGGCCGAGTTGTGCAGAAAACGGCAGTCAAAGTGTCGAATTTGGCGTGTTTGTACTCAAAATATAACTACATTGTTCACAGATATAAGGGACATGCCAGGACTAGATCACACCGAGTTTTACAAGTGTGGAAAGTTTAATCAAAATGTATAGAGTCGTTTTTCAGTTAGCTCCGGCAAAGTAGTCTGAACTAGCCGCAACTTCAATACACTACATTCCACGCATTCTTGGTTACGTCACGTACTCGTGACGTAACATCCGTAATCTTTCGAAAAATACGACCTATTTTCAAAACACTATTGTGGCCGTTCTATGAAAGGTATAGAAAAACTAAAGATATCCTTTTCTTCAGAACTATCTCTACTTGCTATGTTTGGAGTTTCAGATTTTCGGATTGAAACGCTGATTTTTAAGGACCGGTTAAACAGAAGCTGCCAGTCAAAGTGACGATTTTGGCATGTTTGACCCAAAATATCTCATAAATAACAATTTTCACAGGAATACCCCACACATCCAGACCTAGATCGAGTCGAGTTTTACGATGGTTCAAAAAACCAAAGATTTTATGTGCCATTTTTTCCACCCTCAAATCGCTACAATAGCCGGCAAAATGGGTGAATTAGCCCATACTTTCATTTCGCTCCGCAAGGAACGATAACTGAGTTATCGCCCCTTACTACACTTCATTCTTTATTTCAGAATTCATATTATTGATTTCATTTTTATCAATACATTGTTGAAATGATGTGAAAGGACTTTATCTAATTTCGATTAAGTCAATTGCCCGAGTAAGGTGACTGGGTGTCGTCAACGCTTTAGACGACACATTTCATTCCTATACCGGTTGTGACATAATCGAATTCGTTCATGAAGAACATGTTTCAAGATATTGTAATTATTCATAATAAAGTATAATGAGGTTCATTTGGGGAAAACAATTTGCGCGTACACATGTAGACAGTTTTGTTATGATCCATGTTTTTAGATTTTTGGGTTTACATTGCATCTTTGCTATACTGGAAACGTACTGTTTTAGCGGTTGTTATTTTTTGCGCTTTCTGCACTGGTAGCATTGTGCTAATTGCAATAGTAATTGTATAGCAAATTGTGTTGGTACTCGCGTCATCATTTGGCTATCCTCAAAACGTGCAGTCTTTTCATGATTAATCAATACAAGTATAAATCAAAATCTTTATTAATTTTATCCGATGTATAGATGCATTATATGTCGATTCATGTAAAATTGTTGTGATTTAAATAAAATCAATATTTCCTATCGGTAACAATTGCGTCTCATATGAAATATTCAAATCATCAGCCTAGGGCATATTCATGCTATAAACACAATTTCCAGGAGCCCGTGGATAGTACACAATTACCACAATATTTGACAACTAGATGATTAGCCAATCATTACTCACGTTTATCTACACCGAAAGCAATCAATGAAAAAAATGGTGGCAATTAAATGTAATAATTCCAGGCGACGGCTTCAATCAGCCTAGCAAACAATATTGATATTATTTATACCAGTTAATATGTTCAATTTATTTTTATCAATAGATTGGAATAATTGAGTTCATCATATGTTTGGTATGTATGATAGGAAAATTCTACCCAAGGGTGTATAAAATGAGGGTCAAAACAGAGGCTTGCCGAGGTTCAGATCCCAAATTCTTCACCCGAGGGTAGATTTTTCCTATCCCACATGGCTAACATACATTGTATGAAGGACTGTTTTTCTCAAACCTTTTCGTGAAATACATGGGGAAATCAATCCAACATGGCGAAAACATATATGTGTAGAAACTTTGTATTTTTTCTTGGACACCAACAATAAAACCAATACCATATTTGGAAAGATGAGAAACAAAAATATGTTGTGCATTTCGTACTAGTACTAGTATACCAGGAACAATAGGCTGACTAAAAGTGACAAGATAACAACAAATCCACAATAATGTTTGTCAGAGGCGATCGGCTTTCCGGAAACTGCCGACTGATGTTTGACATCACGCTATAGTCCTCTGTCTATGCTGGCTTGCACAACGAAAATATCAAGTCTTTCCTTGTAGTGATAATTTCTCGACAAAACAGTTACAATATGACTTATTTATAGGTCAATGATCAAAATTAATAATTTTATTCAAATGGCACATAGAAAACATGATACAGTGCATTGAAAGTAATTATACATATACACAACCAGAGTCTTTAAAAATGGTAGTTACTACTCCTGTTTAGCGCTCAGCGTATTAAGAGTGGGACGACTGGTTCGCCCGTTGTCAGTATAATGTGACCGGGGGGTGTCTTTGGCAGTATGCTTCAGTGAGGTAGCACTATAAAGGTCCGGCCTATCGGAAGGAGACACAACACAAACATACCGCAACCTCAAAAAACACACGCACTCACCACTCCCATGCATATCGCACGCACGGGAGACAGTCATTAAATGAACTTAGCTATTGCTAGGACGTCAAACAAATAAACATAAACCAAACCAAACCAAACCAAACCAAAGGGGTCAATATCAAAAATTATTCCCGGACCTGAGGTTACTGGGGAGACATATGCGGGATAGCAATAGCCCACATGAGTGTTCCACACGGGACAAATGTATCTTACATAAGCAAATGTGTGAAAAAAAATTGTACATACTATAGGTCGGTTATAGTAATATTTCTTAATAAAATGCTTTCTTAAATCTCAAATCTGAAAGATGACTTTTTCCCATTTTTATTCTTGTTAAGATATATCACACAATCTACATATAATAATGTTCATAATAAAGGCTGATGTGTATGTACACCCATCTATCCTTCTACACCTCCTTTAATAAGTTAGTACCACAAACTTGGTGTATTAATAAAGTCGAAAGGTATTTTTTGGTAATCAATAAAACAACAAAATCTTTTTCCATTTTTCAGAATTTTACTTATTTATGTTTATAATGCGAAAATGGCGTCAGCAGTAGATAAAGTCTTCTTGAAACAAAACTGAGCGTTACTTAATTTTGAAGTAACTCTCGAATTTCATAAAAAAATCTCATAGCGAATAGATGAAAACGAATCACGTAAACAACTAATTAGAATAATTAATTGTAATGTTCTTATCTCCCCTCCTGAAGATAGGATTAATGTAGCCTAATGGCTATGATATACAAATATTATTAACAAAGAAAAAGACACGGAAAAATGTTTCCTTAATGAAATAATATTCATTTATCAAGTCTTGCTCGCATGCATTCGTGTTATTAAATTGATTGATAGCCTTGATAGCCTTAAAAAACTTCATTATCGGATATCTGAGCATCTTATTCATACATTGGTTTGGTTTGGTCTATTTTGTTTAACGTCCTATTAACATCTAAGGTCATTTAAGGACGGCCTCCCGTGCATGCGACATGTATGAGTGTTGTGAGTGCGTATGTGTGAATTGCACCTGCTGCCCCCATTGCATGATCGTAAGAGGCGATTAAAATTGGGATCTTATCTTTTCTCTTCTTTCTTAACAACTTACTTCTTCCTAATGTCTCCCTTGACAATACCTCACTTTTGGCCTATAGTTGAGCGTTCGCCGCTGTGAGGAAGGCTTTGGGTTCTGTCCCCTGGCCGAGACATACGGTACCAGAGTCTTTAAAAATGGTAGTTGCTGCTCCTGCTTAGCGCTCAGCAAATTAGGAGTGGGACGACTGGTTCGCCCGTTGTCAGTATAATGTGACCGGGTGGGGTGTGCTGCTGGGTGTCTTCGGCAGTATGCTTCAATGAGGTAGCACTCTAAATCGGCAAAAGATCCGGCCTATCACAAGGAGACATAACACAAACATACCGCAGCCTCCCAAAACACACATACGCACTCATAACACGCATACATGTCGCACGCACGGGAGGCCGTCCTTAAATGACCTTAGCTGTTAATAGGACGTTAAACAAAATAAACCAGACCAAACCAAACCAAACCTATGACAAGTCTCGTCGATTTCCCTCTAAATAACACAGTGACGTATCTGCATGATGCTCATTCCATTTTACGTTTGTACATTATCGATATAATCCGGTAAATTTAAATTTGGCTCCAACGACTTAACCGTGGTACCAATTAGTGAAAGGTCTGAAAAATTACCACCTCCGAAATTGAATTTTTTTTTTATTAAATCATCACATGTCAATATTAAATCCTCCAAATAAAAAAAAATTGCTAATATTAAGATCACCTTCATGACGCCCATTTACAATTATCAAGTAGTTTTACATAGTATTAGAAGGCATTAGAAGCTATCTGCCAGATTGATTAATACACAGATCAGAGTTGGCGCGTATTGTTAGACTAACGATCATCCTGTATTTTTTCAGAAACATCACAACATGCCTTGTTGCAGTGATATACTTGATATTCCTTCTCATTGGACCAAGTAACAGTGAGTATGCTTGGTATTTAATCAAGGAAAAAAAGTTAGAAAATATTCTATTTCAGAAAAAAATTAACTGTAATACAATTTATTTTCGCGTGCGATCACAATTCGCGAAAATCATCACCGTAATTGTTTCAATCACCAATACATCATACCTTTTATGATTGTAAATCATTCCCCCATGCATTTACGCTTATGGTAACGTTAAGTGGGTAAGTTGGTGAGTTATTTAGCGGTATTTTTTTTTATAAGGAATTAGGTAAAACAAATGGCACTTTTGAATTCTTAACTGCCACTTAACATTATAATAGTCATAAGAGTAAAAATTATGAGCAAAATGGGGAAAACGAAACAACATTGAACAAACGAAACATGTAAAAATGTAAATATTAGTAAAAGTTATCTAGCAGCATTTTTAAGGGAATTAAATTAAACAATTGGCATTTTTGAATTCTTCACGGCAAAGCAACACTGTAAAGGTCATTAGGGTAAAAATGATGAGCAAAACGGGGAAGAACGAAACATGTCAAAATGTAAATATTTAAGCAATGGTTGTCATATCTTTTACATGCATTTGGGTATAACAATGTAATGTATGTTATGCCACAATGCATGTCAAAAATATGACAACAAATGCTTATATTTACATTTTGCAATGTCATTGTCGTTACCCAAATATAAGGAAAATTAAAATCAAAGGAATAAAAAAAAATATACGCATGTTTTGAAATACATTGTAGAACCCTTTTGATGGAATAACCTTTGGTTTCGCTGACATCGTGCTGTTGTCACGGACCACCGACTAAACATTTTAAGTTCAACACTGTTATTTATTTCAAATACTTTATTTCCAATATCTATGTAATATTGATCAATTTTCATATTTCATTACAATATCTTTCTAATATAAAGATTGGTGTACTGTTTTCAAGCAAGAATACATGAGAAAATTCCGGATAAAATATTCCATGATTTGTTTCTGTGCAAAGAGGACTTTCATTTAGAAATACATATTTGTCATGTGGTCTATGGGAATGGCCTTTCAACGATGATCACTTTTGTTACATTTTTTTCAACTAGGTGAAATCACACAACGGTCGGAAACCAGCATGTTAATTCTAGCCCACGCTTCAATTTTGCTTTGTGATTCTCACATACTTCACTTGGCGATCTCGTGGTTGCTATGATGGGGAAATTGATATCACACGAGGTTTGGTAACTTATTATTGTTTAACGCCCTATCAACAGCGAACCCCCTATCCTGCCCTGCAGGTAGGGCATAAGAATTGTACCTGCTGCCCCCATTGCATGATCGTAAGGTGCGACTAAACTTGGGATCTTATCTTTTCTCTTCTTTCTTAACAATTTTCTTCTTCCTAATGTCTCCCTTGACAATGCCTCACTTTTGGCCTTTAGTTGAGCGTTCGCCGCTGTGAGGAAGGTTTTGGGTTCTGTCCCCTAGCCGAGACATACCAGAGTCTTTAAAAATGGTAGTTGCTACTCCTGCTTAGCGCTCAGCATATTTGGAGTGGGACGACTGGTTGGCCCGTTGTCAGTATAATGTGACCGTGCGACCGGTGGAGGGTGGTGCGGCTAGGTGTCTTCGGCAGTATGCTTCAATGAGGTAGCACTATACATCGGCTAAAGTGACGGCCTATCACAAGGAGACTTAACACGAACATACTGCAGCCTCACAAAACACACATACGCACTCGCCACACGCATGCATGTCGCACGCACGGGAGGCCGTCCTTAAATGACCTTAGCTGTTAATAGGACGTAAAACAAAATAAACCAAACCAAACGTGGCTTGTTAGGTGCTAGCAAGCAAATTCTTACGCGAGAGTTGTGATATTCTTATTCGCGGAACAGCTCCATTTCTTTTATTTTCTCATTACTTTCAAGCAAAAATAAATTTTTTGAAAGTATTTCATTGCGTCATCTAAATACTCTTTGGAATATGCGCCAAAATTGATGACTTCATCATTTACGACTTGGTTACTAAACGTAAAATGATATATTCTCACACACTTAAATGAAAAGCAAAAGATTTGTTGTGAAACCTTTTCATCGTGCTATCATCTATTTTCTTGAAATGTACGTCAAAATCGATGATCAAAGCGTGTGTGAGCTGCCATTCGCTTGCCCCGGTAATTACTGTAGGATATATATAATGTTTGTTTACAAACGCTATTACTCCGTCCAAAAGGTTTGATTCTCTTGTTTGACCTTTTATATCAAAAGAAAATACAAAATTATTTCACAGAGCATGAATTTAATATCGCGCAGTGTACGTAATTATTAGGATAATATTTAAGACGATGTTATTATTTTGTTCGTTTGGTGGTGTTGATCAGACAATTATATAGCGTTGGTGCCACATTATAAGTTTGATAAAAAAGTAGTGTATAAAACGATGCCGGTGCAGCTTTTAAAAATGAAACTGATCTATTAAATGAACGTTTTTATGATAGTAATAATATGTTTTCCTTTGTATTTACCCAAAGCTCTGACCATAACTGGACCAGATAAAATCAAGTTCCAGGAAACGTTGACACTGACCTGTACAAATGAAGGCCCACCTCTCTTTCCGCTAACGTGGTTTTTCTGGAAGAGTAGAAATGAAGAGATATATGTACAACCAGACCAGGGCAGATGGATGTTCAGGACTACAGTTACAGATTCAATATCCTCAGATAGAGTAACGTCCAGTGTTCTCCGGATTGAGTACATGTCCATCGGTTTGACAATTGAAGTTTGTTATCGCTATTTCTCAGAAACTAATGAGGGGATCTTTCTCAAATTGCATATGTAGGTTCCCCTTGGTGCCTAGTTATGCATATTGCATTTTGAGACCAATCTGAAAACAACATGGCCGACAGGCAGCCATCTTGGATTTTGACAATTGAAGTTTGTTATCGCTATTTCGCAGAAACTAATAAGGGGATCTTTCTGAAATTTCATATGTAGGTCCCCCTCAGTGCCTAGTTATGCAGATTGTATTTTGAGACTAATCGGAAAACAACATGGCCGACAGGCAGCCATCTTGGATTTTGACAATTGAAGTTTGTTATCGCTATTTCTGAGAAAGCACTGAAGCGATCTTTCTCAAATTTCATATAAAGGTTCCTCTTGGTGCCTAGTTATGCATATTGCATTTTGAGACCAATTTGAAAACAACATGGCCGACAGGCAGCCATCTTGGATTTTGACAATTGAAGTTTGTTATCGCTATTTCTCAGAAACTAATGAAGGGATCTTTCTGAAATTTCATATGTAGGTTCCTCTCAGTGACTAGTTATGCACAGTGAATTTTGAGACTAATCGGAAAACAACATGGCCGACAGGCAGCCATCTTGGATTTTGACAATTGAAGTTTGTTATCGCTATTTCTCAGAAACTTATGAAGGGATCTTTCTGAAATTTCATATGTAGGTTTCCCTCGGTACCTAGTTATGCATATTGCATTTTGAGACTAATCTGAAAACAACATGGCCGACAGGCAGCCATCTTGGATTTTGACAATTGAAGTTTGTTATAGCTATTTCTCAGAAACTTATGAAGGGATCTTTCTGAAATTTCAATTGTAGCTTTGCCTCGGCGCCTAGTTATGCATATTGCATTTTGAGACTATTCGGAAAACAACATGGCCGACAGGCAGTCATCTTGGATTTTGACAATTGAAGTTTGTTATCGCTATTTCTCAGAAAGTACTGAAGGGATCTTTCTCAAATTTCATATGTAGGTTTCCCTCAGTGCGTAGTTATGCATATTGCATTTTGAGACCAATCGAAAAACAACATGGCCGACAGGCAGCCATCTTGGATTTTGACAATTGAAGATTGTTATCGCTATTTATCAGAAATTGCTGAAAGGATCTTTCTGAATTTCATTTGTTGCCCTCTGTGTCTAGTTATGCATATTGGATTTTGAGACCAGTCAGAAAACAACCTGGCTGACAGGCAGCCATCTTGTATTTTGAAAATTGAAGTTTGTTATCGCTATTGTACAGAAGGTACTGAAGGGATTTTTCTCAAATTTCATATGTAGGTTCCCCTTGGTCCCTGGTATTGCATTTTGGGACCAATCGGAAAACAACATGGCCAACAGACAGCCATTATTGCTAAATCTTAAATTTTATATATAGGTTGCCCTTGTTTGAAAAGTACTAGAGGGCTGTTTCTGAATTTACACAGATTAGTAAGACTTTGAGGAAGGGAAAAGTAGAGAAAAGATCAATCTGACATGGAACCTATAAAGATCATTCAATGGTGGGCGCCAAGATCCCTCTGGGATCTCTTGTTGATTAATACATTGTTTTTATACAGATACTTGCGTAGACCAAGACAACGTAGAAAGTATTTTTGTGCCGAGGTAAGTATAGGGATATTTTCGCATAGTAACAGCGTGACGCTTTCTCATTGACGTCAGGCAATGGTATATATGTGAATTAGCAGTTAAGACAATCAGATTCCAGTGAATTAGTTGGATACTTATATCGGTGCTAAATAGGAAAATATTTTATATGTTGCTTTACCAGATGGCTAATACTTTAACATAAGCACATATATCTATTTTTAAGGAGGGGATTTAAAATTAGTCTAAATGCTAATATGATATCATTTATGTCATTGTGGTAGCCTTTTCGATTCCCCATTAAACTGAATTCGGAGTGGGGGTGTCCTGAATATGTATGGCTGGCCATTGCATGTTTTTATTTTAGAAAAGGGTGTATTTCTGTGCGGAACATCTCTGGAGATGTCCCTTGCAGCATCACGATCTCTGATTGGAAGGACCAGTTAGTCGCCTCTGACGTCATAAACAAATATTTCGATTATTACCGAAATGTTAGTGCCGATGAGCAGCATGTTTCGATTGGTAAGTTCGAGGATCTTTATTTGTTTTATCAATTTTCTATTTAATTTCTTTTAAGCATGGCTTTGGAGTAATGATCGATCAAAGAAAAACAAATCTTTTGCTATAAGTAAGTGATTTGATCCTGTTTGTCACTAGCGTTTTTATCCGTTTAAAACTATGTTATCAACAGATGTTTTATATTCAAAGATATTTTTGAGATTGCTGTTGGATTTTGACTTCAACCTAATGTTTAATGGATTATTTCTGTGGATAATGATTTTTCTGTAGGCCTGACCAACTACGATAGAGACTTCCAATGGAAACACTTTATATGGGACAACTCTAAACGCCTGACATACACAGCCTGGTAGGTACAACGATGTCCATAGGGCTAGTTTTAACACCACCAATGACCGGGTGATTTCCCCCAATAGCCAAATCAATATTTACCAGCTATTTGGTATGAATCGATTTACAAATCAACGTACCAATAAACAGGTACTTGCATAACCCATTCGTTTTTCCAGGAAAAACTATGGTTACCAATTCGGCAGTTGTGTTGCAATTTCACCCTCGTTAGATGTCTTCAGTAACTGGGAATATAGTAGTTGCTCTATGGGATATTCCATCTGCCTCGATTCTATCGACTTGGAGGAGGAAACAGAACATTTACGTAAGATTTATAAATCATTGTTTACTTCGTATATTACTTGACTGAGTAAAGATATTTAGTGAAAGAGACCCTAGTCTTGTGGAATCAGAATGTGGCATCAGAAAACAGTTTTTCAGGGACATTCCCGTCATACTTTCAGATTCACGATGAAAGTAGCTTATGTCAATGATAAGACATTTACTTAACTTTCGATATTATCAGCATTTCGAATTACATTTCACTACTTTTGACATATCTTGAAATCCCCCTTTGCCATTTAAAGTAAATATGGATTAATGTTTTCAAGCAGATGTAGTCTGTTTACATGAACTTCATCAAAACCCGATGCTTTCAAAGGGATGCGCATTGCTCGCTTGTTACTGATAATATATTGTGCTGGTAGTGTTTCTTATCAAGATGTAGATAACTTAAATATTTAATTGGATCTGTTAAGCTTTCAATAGATTAAACTCGATGTTGTTTTTTCGAATTGTTTGTAATATAAGCTGGTAGTGTTTCTTATCACGATGTAGATAATTTTAAAAAATTACTTGAATCTGTTCAGCTTTCAATAGATTAAACTCGATGTTATTTTTTTCGAATACAAATTAGGAAAATATAAGATTCCCAGAAAAAAAACGCGTTAAAATCAAAATCGTTATCAAATTACATTCCAGCGACACGGGTACCTGATACAAGTGAAATAAGCATGATATCCCCCAAAATCCTTGACCGGCTGTTCAGATGTAGACAGACAGGAGAATACTTACTTTCGTACTTTGTGTGTGATGATCGCCCAGACTGCATGGATCAGTCGGATGAAGAAGCATTCCCAGAGTCAACGCGTAAGTGTAAAATGTTTGTCACAAGTGCTTGTTTTAATTGTCTTTGCTCCAATAAGTGCCTGCCTTAAAATAACTGTCGGCAGACACCGGCTATCTATGTTGGCTAATAGGTGTCAATCTAATTTCAAATTATCACTTTTCGCGTGTTTTCGTCCAAACAAGCAGAAAAACCATTTGGCACTTTTCAAAAAAAAAAAAAGAGGAAAAAAAGAAAAGAAAAAAAATCAACAGTTTCAAAAGTTATTTTCCGTTACAATAGCTAATATGTATTTTGACACACACTTTAAGAACATTGACCATTGTGTGCACACGGAATATCCATTCAGTCGTTCAGAACTAATAGCAATTTACAGATTTTACATCAATATCCCCACTGCCACCCCCTCCCCCGACTCTAGTGGAACTCCTACTTCGTTTATTCGTTTATTATCATACATGTACGACTGTGATGTTTGGCATTTTCTGAGGAGAACGAAATGTGCATGTGGCATATTGATAGCATTTCACGACTAAACTAGTAATAGGGAATTCACCGAGTCGTCAGTATTTTACCAGTAGTAAACATACATAGGAAAACACCAACTTCACCAAGGAGACATCGGTGAAGATATAACGCGATTATTAGGGCCCCGTATCGGATATACGGGTGCCCTAAAGTAATCAGTCAGTCTGTCCGTAACTTTTACTCCTGTTTTTATTAGCTCACCTGGACCGAATGTCAGGTGAGCTTATGCCATAGCGAGGCGCCCGTCGTCCGTCCGTCCGTCAACAATTTCTTCAAATGGGAAAATGGGAAATTGAGGTAATTCCTTTAAATCACTACTTGTCATCAAGTTATGAATGGATTTGAACCCAATTTGTTCAGAAACATCCTTTGGGGAAGGAGAACAGATTTTCAATAAATAGTGACTCTGAACCCGAGGGGCCAATGGGGCGGGGCCCAATAGGGGAAATAGAGGTAATTCATTTAAATCGCTCCTTGTCATAAAGTTATGCATGGATATGAAATTAATTAAGTCAGAAACATCCTTGGGGAAATTGGAAGGGGAACAGATTTTGCATTAGTGGTGACTCTGATCCCTGAGGGGGCCAAAGGGGCGGGGCCCAATAGGGGAAATAGAGGTAATTCCTTTAAATCGCTACTAGTCATAAAGTTATGAATGTATTTGAACCCAATTTGGTCAGAAAAATCCTGTGGGGAAGGGAAACAGATTTTGCCTAAATGGTGATTCTGACTCCCGAGGGGCCAAAGGGGTGGGGACCAATAGGGGAAATAGAGGTAATTCCTTTAAATCGCTACTTGTCATAAAGATATGAATGGATTTGAACCCAATTTGTTCAGAAACATCCTTTTGGGAAGGGGAACAGATTTTGAATAAATAGTTACTCTGACCCCGAGGGGCCAAAGGGCGAGGCCCAATAGGGGAAATAGAGGTAATTACTTTAGATCGCTCCTAGTCATCAAGTTATGCATGGATTTTAACCCAATTTGGTCAGAGAAATCCTTGGGGGAAGGGGAACAGATTTTGAATAAATGGTCGGTCTGACCCCAAAAGGGGCCAAAGAGGTGGGGCCCAATAGGGGAAATAGAGGTAATTCCTTTAAATCGCTACTAGTCATAAGGTTATGAATTGATTTGAACCCAATTTGGTCAGAAACATCCTGTGGGGAAGGGGAACAGATTTTGCATAAATGGTGATTCTGACTCCCGAGGGGCCAAAGGGGCGGGGACCAATAGGGGAAATAGAGGTATTTCCTTTAAATAGCTACTTGTCATAAAGTTATGCATGGATTTGAACCCAATTTGGTCAGAAACATCCTTAGGGAAAGGGGAACAGTTTTTGCTTAAATGGTGACTCTTACCCAAAAGGGGCCAAAGGGGCAGGGCCCAACAGGGGAGATAGAGGTAATTCCTTTAAATCGCTACTAGTCATTAAGTTATGAATTGATTTGAACCAAATTTGGTCAGAAACATCCCTGGGAAAGGGGAACAGATTTTGCACAAATGGTGACTCTGACTCTAAAGGGGCCAAAGGCGCGGGGCCATATAGGGGAAATAGAGTGAATTCCTTTAAATCGCTACTAGTCATTAAGTTATGAATTGATTTGAACCCAATTTGGTCAGAAACATCCTTGGGGGAAGGGGAACAGATTTTGCATAAATGGTGACTCTTACCCTAAAGGGGCCAAATGGGCAGGGTCAAATAAGGGAAATAGAGGTAATTCCTTTAAATCGCTACTAGTCATTAGGTTATGAATTGATTTGAACCCAATTTGGTCAGAAACATCCTGTGGGGAAGGGGAACAGATTTAGCATAAATGGTGATTCTGACTCCCGAGGGACTAAAGGGGCGGGGACCAATAGGGGAAATAGAGGTAATTACTTTAAATAGCTACTTGTCATAAAGTTATGAATAGATTTGAACCCAATTTGTTCAGAAACATCCTTTGGAGAAGGGGAACAGATTTTGCATAAATAGTGCCTCGGACCCCCGAGGGGCCAAAAGGGCGGGGCCCTAAAGGGGAAATAGAGGTAATTCCTTTAAATCGCTACTAGTCATAAAGTTATGAATAGATTTGAACCCAATTTGGTCAGGAACATTCTTGGGGGAAGGGGAACAGATTTTGCATAAATGGTGACTCTTATCCCAAAGAGGCGAAATGGGGCGGGGACCAATAGGGGAAATAGAGGTAATTCCTATAAATCGCTACTAGTCATAAAGTTATGAATGGATTTTAACCCAATTTGGTCAGAGACATCATTGGGGAAGGGGAACAGATTTTGCATAAATGGTCGGTCTGACCCCAAAAGGGGCCAAAGAGGCGGGGCCCAATAGAGGAAATAGGGGTAATTCCTTTAAATCGCTACTTGTCATAAAGTTATGAATGGATTTGAACCCAATTTAGTCAGAAACATCCTCGAGGGAAGGGGATCAGTATTTGTATAAATCGTGGCTCTGACCCCCAGAGGCCAAAGGGGCGGGCCCAATAGGGTAAATAGAGGTAATTCCTTTAAATCGCTACTAGTCATAAAGTTATGAATGTATTTGAACCCAATTTGGTCAGAAACATCCTTGGCAGAAGGGGAACAGATTTTGCATAAATATTGCCTCTGACCCCCGAGGGGCCAAAGGGGTGCGGCCCAATAAGGGAAATAGAGGTAATTCCTTTAAATCGCTACTAGTCATAAAATTATGAATAGATTTGAACCCAATTTAGTCAGAAACATCCTTGGCAGAAGGGGAACAGATTTTGCATAAATGCTGACTCTGACCACAAAGGGGCCAAAGGGGCGGGGCCCAATAGGGGAAATAGAGGTAATTCCTTTAAATCGCTAGTAGTCATAAAGTGATAAATGCATGTATGTTCTAAAAACAATTCTTGAGGTCTTTTAGACCTTAGAGAGTCTGGACTTCATTAATCTTTAAAGCAGTTCGGATTCCCACACTATAACCATATATAGCATTGTTAGAGATTTACAAATAAAACAAACTGAATATGAACATTATTTTGACATTTCGTCTAATCCAACCAGGTGAGCGATACAGGCCATATGGGCCTCTTGTTTAAAACCCTATTGTGGCCGGTTTATGAAAAATATAGAAAAACTAAAGATACCGTTTTCTTCAGAACTATCTATACTTGCTATGTTTGGAGTTTCAGATTTTTGGATTCAAACGCTGATTTTTAAGGACCGGTTAAACAGAAGCTACCGGTCAAAATGACGATTTTGGCATGTTTGACCCAAAATATCTCATAAATAACAATTTCCACATGGATACCACACACATCTAGACCTAGATCGAGTCGAGTATAACAATGGTTCAAAAAACCATAAAAATTGTATCTGCCATTTTTTCCATACTCAAATCGCTACAATAGCCGGCAAAATGGGCGAATTAGCCCATACTTTCATTAAGCTCCGCAAGGAACGATAACAGAGTTATCGCCCCTTACTACACTCCATTCTTTAGTTCCCCCTCTTTTACAGGCGAAACAAATGTAATCACTTTCCTCTGTGACAATGAAAATGATATATCCCTGAACCTGGTGTGTGATTTTTACCCCGATTGTTATGACGGCTCGGACGAGCGTGAATGTTGTAAGTTCTTTTTTGTTTGACACCATTGAAATATTTCATTTAACTTTATTGAAAAATGACATCGTTATTTAATAAAGTGAGTATCTTTTATTTATTCAGTACGTCAGTAGGGACGTAACATTTATCGCACATACAGCGATTATTCAGTTCAAAATCAACGCAACCCCCCCAAACGCGTAAGATATTCATTATGATGTTATCATTGTCGGATTAATAATTTTGAGAAATACATTTTATATGTGTTTTTGTTTTCTTCCCAAAAATTGAGGGTCTCCTAGCTATAACATGACTACCTATGAAGACGATTAATGTGGCATATAAATAATAAACATGTAGGATCTATTGCTATATTCTGTAGTAAAAACTCCTTGCTTGTCGGGTCAATGGACATGTGATAATGGTCAGTGTATTCCTGACTACGACGTCTGTGATAGTGAGGAGGAATGTTTAGACGGATCAGACGAATGGCAATCAGCGTGTAACGGTATGTATTATATATAGGGCACATACATGTATTATCTGCATTAAACCATTAAACTGCTTATTGATATTTTCATACAGTGGAGCCAAAATGAATCGAACTGCTTCAAGTAGCTGTTTCGTCCCCCTGAAATTCAGCAGTTATTCCAGTAGGGGTCAAAAGGTTGTCCAAAATACAAACAAACAAGATATCATTGCCTTTTAATACAAATTGAGGTATAGCTAAACAGTACCTTAATTCTATTCTGATGCATCATTCTTGACACACAATCTATTGTCACTTTGAAATAAACGTTAACGTTTGATAAAGTTAACGATAACTAAACTTCAACATACAGCTGTTCCGTCCATCTACAACTCTTTCGTGATGTCAAGGACTTGAAGAGTGTTGATACCTAAGAGATGACAGAGGAAACTTAAAGTAACAGGACAAAAAATGTCAACTTTAGACGGACATGTAGCCCCATGGTTGATACATAATAAGCAATATTGGATCTTAAAGGAACATTATATTAAGCATACGTATACAGTATGGACCGTGTATCATTGGAGAACTATTTTTGTGTTTTTCTGGGACCAATATTTAAAACCTCTCCATGTTTTCGTAACATGAAAAAATTGAAAGTCAATGAGACAGCAAAAGGATCGGGTAACCGGACAACATTACGACTTACACGGCCAACGTGAGCCTTTTAGACAAACAGCTTAGATAGGTTAAATGTGAAAAATTGTCGACATAAATTAACAGTAATACTTCTCGACAAACCTTGCTTTTCTGTTTATCATCCGGGGCGCGCAAGGTTGATTCAGATTCTATTTTAAACGATGTGTATTGCATACTTTACTTATAAATTGTTGACGTCAATGAAGATTGTTAGGTCATCTGACCCGAAGGGTCAGGATGACCATTAGCCATCGTGCTTCGTCCGTCGTCGTACGCCGTCCGCCGTCGTAAACTTTTCACATTTCAATCTTCTTCTCATGTTCCACCAGTGGGATTGAGCTGAAACTTGCCAGAAATGTTCCTGAAATGGTCCTGAACTTTGAAATCCAAGATGGCCGCCATAGCCGCCATTTTGAAAACGCATTTATAACTTCTCACGTTCCACCAGTGCTATTGAGCTGAAACTTGCCTGAAATGATCCTGATATGATCCTAACCAAGTGTTGTTATTTTTCGGGCGGTCTGAAATCGAACATGGCCGCCATCTTGAAAAACACGTTTTAAACTTCTTCTCCAGTTTCACTGATGCTTTTGAGCTGGAAATTGGTGAGGATGTTAAGGATGGAGAACAAACAAAGTGTTGATTTTTTTTGATCTCGTAAAAACTTTGACATGGTAACCACGGCAGCCATTTTGTAACATGATTGCGCAATCATGGTTTTCCTGAACAACACCTATTCAAACTTCTTCTCAAGTTTTAACAGTGGGATTCAGCACTAACTTATCTGACAAGACCCTGAGATGATTCTGACTAAGTGTTGTTATTTTTGGATGTGTCTGAATTCCAAGATGGTCACAATGGCCGCCATCTTGAAAAACACATTTTGAACTTCTCCAGTTCCACTGGTGCCATTGAGCTGGAAATTGGTGAGGATGTCAAGGAAGGCGAGCCAACACAGTGTTGTTATTTTTCGGCCTCGTACAAACTTTGACGTGGCAGCAATGCGGCCATTTTGTAACATGATTGCGCAATCATGGTTTTCCTGAACAACACCTATTTCAAACTTCTCAAATTTTACCGGTGGGATTCAGCTCTAACTTACAAGAAATGATCCTGAGATGGTCCTTACCAAATGTTGTTATTTATCGGGTCGGTCAGAAATCCAAGATGGCCACCATGGCAGTCATCTTGAAAAACACATTTTAAACTTAAACTAAGTGTTGTTATTTTTCGCCTCGTAAAAACATTGACATGTCAGCCATGCAGGCCATTTTGTAACATGATTGTGCAATCATGGTTTTCCTGAACAATGCCTATTTCAAACTTATTCTCAAATTCAACAACTGGGATTCAGCTGTAACTTACCAGGAATGATCCTGAGATGGTCAAGACCAAGTTTTGTTATTTATTGGGTCGGTGAAAAATCCAAGATGGCCACCATGGCCAACAGTGCCACTATATACTTGCTACAGAAAATACATACTACAATAATATAAGGGTATTTAATTTAGAGTCAGATGATCGTTAAGGCCCTTGGGACTCTTTGTTTCATAAGGGATTGTGAAGTTTCCCTTTAGTTTTATATCTATAAACATTAGGGGGCTTTTAGACCTATGCTGGTGGACCTTTAGCAGGTTGGGAGTAACGGTCCTATCTGTTGCCCCTATTGCTTGATCGGTAAAGGTGACTTCATTTGGGATTCTCTTTTCTATTCTTTGCATTTTTTGTTTTAGTTTTTCCTGTTTTTTTCCTTGTCTCACATTTTGCCTTGAGTTGACAGGGAAGGCTTTGGGTACCAATATTGCCTGATCAAGACATATCAGAGTCTTTAAAATGGTAGTTTATACTCCTGTATAAAGGTAGGTTGTCTTCAACAGTATGCTCAGCGGGATAGTACATACAGCAGGGGCTTCCAAAACATACGTACACACGCACGCACGCACGCATCTTGATCACACACATGGAACTTGAACACAGGTGGACATCCAAAAAAATAGCCATAGCTGTTGATAGGAGATCAAACAATACCAAACCTCCACTACTTTGTATTTCTCGTTTGAATTCGAAATGATTAGTGGCATGTTCACAGCTATTTCATGTTACCTAAATCTGGTACGATACCCAAACTTCACACAAAATTGATACAGTTTTGTGACGAATGCAGGTATTGGTTTGTCTTTAATCTTTGCTTAGGTCAAATGGTATCTTTCTGATACATGTAGA
Source organism: Pecten maximus (assembly GCF_902652985.1). Classification (NCBI taxonomy): domain Eukaryota; kingdom Metazoa; phylum Mollusca; class Bivalvia; order Pectinida; family Pectinidae; genus Pecten; species Pecten maximus. The sequence continues at coordinate 19,932,148 of NC_047031.1, read as the reverse complement.
CACTGTTAATTTAGCGATACATGTTTCATAATCTTACCGTTGATATAAGTAAACCATATATGTTATTCAACAATTGCGAAACAAGTTAAAAGCAGCTTATATCAATCTCACTTATTGTTGTTGGTCTTGATTGAAGCATGTTAAGACACTTATTGTGGAAGGAAATATATCCGATCATTGATTTGATGAGCATCGCTATCAGAAAGACCTTAACCATTGCTGCTATGATTTAGGTTTGTTCCTTCTGTTAGGCATTTCTATCCTGCCATTGGCCAACGTGTTCTGCATGGCCAGTCGACATGTTTCCATGTATAGATTGTGTGATAATATTCCTGATTGCCATGGAGGAGATGACGAGCGCCGTTGTAATGATGGAAACCCGACCTATTCTTGCTCGACACTTTGTCCAGGCAGATCATGTATTGAAACATACGTGAGAGTCCATCTCGGGACAAGTGGTGAGTACTTGATCTGTTCAAATGTTCTCTATCATTTCATGAATTAGCGAGATATTTAATATTTGACATCTTTCAAGTAATATTGCATATATTAAGAACAGGGCTTTTTATAAAGTTTCTCGGGCTGTTTCCTGCTTAGCGATGAATATTGAATGTATGACATCAAAAATCGTAATCGATAAAATGATATATCTAAGAAAATTACGAACTGTAAATCAAGCTATTAACACCCCACCAGTCTAATGTCTTCTTTTGTCAAAGAACATCTAAAACGATATCAGTCATTAGAGTTAAAGAAAACATTTCATCTGTTAATACACTAGTGTTCCGACGATCAATTTAAAATACGTAAAGAGTTAAGCAACTATATATTCCATAAATAAGCTGTATAACCGTTACCAAGTATTTGAAAACCACAATTCACTTTAACATCTTCAATGCTGCTGCTTATTATTCATACTAGCTCTGCTTTAAAACAGGCTGTTGATTATTTGACATGTAGAACGGGTTTCTGGCGGTACCGCAGATATCCCTCCCTCCATGGTGCTATGAGGTTATGTTCATTGTTGTTTCCTCTAAGGAAATGACCGAGGTAGGCTGGTGACCGACAAAAACCAGTAATATCAGTATTTTCCCTTGGAACCACTAAATATATAGGTTAAACTTCCTAAGGGGAAATGGGCCCCATCTATCAACTACTAACTGATTACAACGACTTTAGGTTAACAGATGGGGTCTAGTTCCCCGTTTCCCTTCAGCAGTTTAACCTAGAGAATATATCACTTGTGGTTCCAAGGAAAGATGTTGGCATTGCTTTGTTTTTGTGTCGGTTACCAGTTCTACTGAGATTCTGATCATTTGATTTGGTTTGGTTTATTTTGTTTAACGTCCTATTAACAGTGACAAATATTCTTACAATGTTTGTGAGAAAATATAAATGTGAACAAATGAAAACGAAAATTGCGTTTTCCTTGTTGAGTGTTTTATGGATGTAATCAATATATTATACACTTTACTTTTACGTTGTTGATAGGTAGTGAAGTAGTCCGTTGCTCCTACAGCCCAGACATAATACAGATGGCATGGCCATTTCTCGTCAATATCAAATTTGCAGTGGAAGAATGTTACTTCAGAAATAAAGATATCTTCTCGATAGAAATCGAGTTATTGTCTGCACAACCGATGTCGATCAAGTATAGAAGTGAACAAATTCTGAGTACACTATTGTCGCGCTCACGACAATGTCAACAGCATGTGGAGGTTTGTATCCCCGTCCACTCCCCACAGACATACCTCCAATTCACCAGTGACATGGACGGACGGCACATGCGGAACTTAACCTATTGTGGAAATGTCAGAAAAATGTGTGATGCAAATTATGAGTAAGTATAATCTGAGTGTCATTTGTTGCGGTGGTTTTGATTTTCTTCGATATCATAAGTATTGAGTAACTTACTTTAAAGTTAAATGGGAAATTGTTACGCTGGTTCTTCTCAAACAAATTTCTCTATTTGAAATCAATGACCACGGAAATAATTTGGGGCTTTATTTTTATTCGAGGATTTCTATAGCAAACTGGTTTTGGTAATATACTGGTAAAATAGCAAAGTCTGCTAAACCTCGATACGATTCTTGAATTTTGTAACAATATGACCCATGGGGTCTCCTGGAAATTAAGATTCTCAGAGTAAATTTTTACTTTTCAACCATATGATATTAAAAACAACTCATTATGATTTTGAAGTTTCTTTTAAAACTGCATGAGCCATTTGCTTATATACCTTTGAATAAGGACACATGTCAAAATAGATCAATATAGGTCACACGGACGGACAAGCACATGAATGAAAACACTATAAAACATATCTATTTATATGCAATAATATCAATTTAAAATATGGACGAAATTATGAACATGTATAAATATCAGGAATAATAATGTCACTTTTATATCACAAAAGAGTGACATTGATTACGTTTATATTGATGATCAGCTCTGATAAATCGTGACCATATGCAGATGTGCATCCAGCCTTTTTGTATCCAAAATTTCGGTTGCCACTGTAGCCGGTAATTACCAACAGGTTTTCCTTGTCAAAACAACTCCAAAACTGGTGATCCGATTCCAATGAACTTTCACACAAATATGAAGGTTAATGGTATTGGTTGCTATGGTAACAGGTCATTATTTACAGGTTTTCCGATGAAGAGCTAAAGCCCCTTAGTCGTTCGGCTAATTTTATATTCATTCAAAAATAAATTCTAAATTTGAAAAATATCAAAGTACTATGAATTGTACTTTGCAAAAATAATGGGAGGGGGAGCGGAGGTATTAGTCAGCCATCGGCTTGCAGATCTAGTTAATATAGGAGACTTGTTCCTCAGAAGTAAATATGCTGTATGTAATGTCTATTTTTAGTAACACAAATTTATGTTTTCCCTTATTACTCGTCAATGAATTATGTTAATGTCCTCACAATTTTCTCAAATCGAGCTTAGCATAACATATCTAATTGTACTAGGAAAGCTGAAATCGTCGACGAAAGACAAACTTTGCCCAAAAATGCGACTCATGACTAAACCTTTCTCGGACTACGTCCAGAGATGTAAAAATCACACGCAGTTCACGCAAAAATGATCAAAATATCAAATACTGAAACTTCTGCTACCAGTATGTATTTTCTTTATGTGAAACAGCATTTATACTGTGTTTTGTTTCTATTATTAAGATATATATTATTTGCCTTTCCTTGAAAGCTGTTTTAGTGGACCAGATGCGAATAAAACGTCATGCCGTGGAAAGACCACATTGATGACCGGTGGAGATATTCCGATCCGCTGGATCCAACTAAAACGTACCCAAAAATCATCAAGATTTATAGTATATATTTCAGATCTCATCTGTACTGAAGGTAAGCACTACTATTCTAAATGGGAACATATTGCGTGTCTTCTATTTTAAATCTATAACAGTAATTTAATATCAATCTGATCTATCCTCGTGAATGCACATTTTCGATCGATCAAGAATGGAAAGGAAAATGTGTTCCTTTTTACAAAGGGAATGTTTTAATGATAAAACAGAACAAAGAGTTATAAAAACGAAATACTACATTTGTATGTGTAATATATATCCAAATAACACTATGTTACTACTACCAAATATGGGTCATTTACAAGTATGATAATAGAATGAAAGTTGTCCATCCGGTTAAGGTTCTTGAATCATGCCGACTAATATTCGGTTTCTGTAAAACATTTTAAGTGACCTCAGAGCCTAATTTCTTAATAGTTTCTATAGTTCTTTTTTTCAAATGATTGAATTTGAGAGTACGCTTCGGTGAAATAGCGATATGAAGTCGGTATCAGTTTCGCGCTACTACGTGGAGACAAACATGAACATACCTATACCTCCAAAAACACATCCACACATGCATCTCGCGCACAGTGGAGGTTGTCATTAAATATACATAGCTGTTGATAAGACATTAAAAAATACTAAACCAAACCAAACCAGATTCAATTTATGACGTTTAATACTATAATTGCATGGTTAGGTGGTACAGCGCTAACACACTTGTCATTAGCTTAATCGGCCGGGGTTCGATTCCCCGATCTGACGTAAAAAAGTATTGCGGCACCTGCCCGACCACCTGGAATTTCCCCAGGTACTCCGATTTCCTCCCACAGTTTGACCCCCTCGTGCACTTCTAAACGGGCCTACAAGCGTGATTTCTAAACGGGCCTACAAGCGTGATTAATATCAGTAAAAGGCAATTCTAAAACATGACCTCTTTATCTAACGTTGCATTAACATCCAAATACAGAAAGTTCGGTCAAGCACAGATTTCGTGTTAAAGCGTCAGACAATGCCTTCTTCACTCTATACAAATCTTATTTTTTATATTTTACTCTCGTTTTATCGATTTTCAGAACTACGATTGTATCATCTGTTGTTCATGTTTTCTACATCCAAAGATGAAGACCTGATCGACTCGAAATATTTCGAGCCCCAACTTCTGTGTCAGAACGGGATGAGTTACTATCCACATCATCGGTGTTTGATGGACTTTGACGTCACCGGTGAACCAAGCGCATGTCGGGACTTAACGCATATACAAAATTGCGGTAAATAAAGATAAACGTTCATTTCCGTCTGATTTGATAAAGCCACGTCGTTAGCATTTTCCATGGAAAAAACTAATGCCATAGGTTAAGGTCATCCCACTCGGACAAATCCTGCTGCAGTTGTCTCCTAATTTTGTGTATATGTTAAAATTGAAGTTAGAATTTGATCGGTGTTACAAAATATACTAGTTAAATAAGAAATTGATGTAGGCACAAGTCTACCGAGTAGTTTTCATTAAACAGTATTGTTCACGGTGGATATAAGAATAAAAAGGCAAACAATTTTGATTTATTTCTCATTTTCCTTTCAGAAACGTTTACTTGCCCAACAGATTTTTTTAAATGTCCACACTCCTACTGTGTCCATGCCAGGTTATTGTGTGATGGCGTCCCACACTGTCCGAATAGTGAGGACGAGCAACAGTGTGGTACGTCTATAAGCTACGTGTGACGTCATTGTCCGACATCTAAACATTCACGACGGGAAATGGTCCATTCTATTGTTTATGTTAATGGTGGTGGAAGTGCATTGGGAAAATTTCTGCAAATAATGTAATTAATAACGCTTTCAAAAACGATTATTCACATTTATTATCAATATAATAACGTTTATAAAACAGCTACAGAAATTGTACGAAAATGCGACGTTGTCCACTGAACCATCTTTGTATCATTTTGATATGAATGACACAGTTTTTAAGGCTGGGACACCATATAATGCACTAGCGATTCAATGTTAAGTGATTTAACAGTATACAAAGATACATTTAAATCTGTTATCGTATTCATTTTTTTTCAGATTCCTTCACTTGTCCCGGATATTTCCGGTGTCACAAGAGTAGAACATGCATACCAATAAACCGGGTTTGTGACGGGATTGGTCACTGTCCCGAAGCTGACGACGAACGCCATTGTGACGTCATCTGTCCAGACGGCTGCTCCTGTCAGGGCTTGGTATTTCACTGTGAAGACATTACAGTTAATAGGTCATCCTTATTTCTTGAACTTCCGAGAACGACACGAGGATTAAATGTGATGATTCGTCTTTCTGACTGGACTGGATACCTTCCACTTACGTTCCCTTCTATTTTGTCACTTTCTATGCAACATTGTCAAATTAATTCACTTTTCTTTGGCAACCAATCTGTTTTAACTGGTCTAGAATCTCTTATTACCTTTGACATTAGTAATAACGATATACACACTATACCGGCAGACACATTCGCAGTTCTTTCGAATTTAGAATATCTCATTTTGAATCATAATCCTATTGTCAGTGTGGAAGACATGGCGTTTTTAGGTTTGCATTTACTGAAAGAGTTAAGCATTATTGGTTCACAACTCCGCTATCTCTCTGCGAACACTTTTCTTGGTATTGGTGCTCTGATTTATTTGAATCTCAGCTCAAACCATATAGAAAATATAGGCCATGGCACATTTAACAACCTAGCTTATGTCAAAACACTTGATCTACGTAACAATAATTTACAGCTAAAGCAAAATATGTTCCAGGGTCTATCAAGCCTAAGAGTTCTGTATGTCGACTCTTACACTCTTTGTTGTGCTAAACCTGGCTCGGTTACGGATCCGAACTGTTTCGCTCCGCGCGACAGTATCTCTTCGTGTACAGATCTGATCCGCTTGTCTGTTTTGCGAGTTGCTCTTTGGATCATTGGGCTATGTGCAGTCCTTGGCAATTTGTTCGTTTTAGTTTATCGCTTTAAGTACGACCAGGCTAATCTGAAGAAAAGTTACTCCGTTTTTGTCATCAATTTGGGCTTGTCAGATATCCTGATGGGAATTTATATGATAATAATTGGCATTGCTGATGCAGTTTACAGAGATCGCTATGTATGGGAGGAGAATGATTGGCGACGCAGTACTACGTGCACAGTTAGTGGGATTTTGTCCACCATATCAAGTGAGGCATCCGCTTTTACTATCCTTTTTATAACTCTTGATAGAACTATGGCTATTGCTTTTCCATTTTCATTACGACAATTTACAATGAAATCTGCTCTTATTACATCCGTCATCCTATGGATTATTTCCATAGTGATAGCCGTACTTCCGGTGTTTACCTTCACAGATTACTTCCGGGGAGAGTTTTATAGCTCTTCCGGTGTGTGTATTGCACTTCCGTTGTCAGATTACACAACACCTGGTTCGGAATATTCAGTAGCTATCTATGTGGGTCTGAACTTTGTCATCTTCATTATGATCGCAGTTTGCCAGTTTGTGATATACCGAAAAAGCCGAACCAACTTGACACTCAGAAAGACGACAAGTAAACAGAATAAGGACATCACTGTAGCAAAAGGACTCGCCGCTGTTGTCGCTACAGATTTTTTCTGCTGGTTTCCTATTTGTGTCTTGGGTATGTACATTTAAGTTATAAGACCTTCGCCAATTAAATACCAAATACTTAAGAGGTAGCTGAATAGCATGTCCAATGATATTTTTACAAGCCTATAAATAAACTCTCTGTGCAAAGTAAATTGATCAGTTGTTAGTATGTATCATGCCTATTTTGTCTACACAATACTTGATATCCTTTGCCCAATAGTGTTCAAGACCATATTACATCAAACTCGATCGAATTTTTCAATACAGGTGGCAATTTAAAGGATTTACCCCAATTTCCCATAAACCTTTGTTCTGTTTTGACGAACATTGATTAGGTTTAAGTAAGTATACAAATCAATCGGGGAGAAAAAACTCCATAGGAGGAAACACTATTTTAAGCAAATGCAGAACGAAATCCTTGTTGTTACAAGTTCATATCTACGCCTCGTTAGTTATATTTTTTTATTATATTGTACGCCTCGTTGGTGATACTTATACAACTGTTGTAGGTCCATGGACGTCACTTCGAGGCAGTTTGTTTGGATATATGTATAGGTAATGACATTTTTATTATATTGTAGGTCCATGGACGTCACTAAGAGATAGTTTATTTGGATATATGTATGCCTCGGTAATGACATTTGTATTATATTGTAGGTATATGGACGTCACTGGGAGGTAGATTATCGGGGGATACGTACGCCTGGGTCATGGTTCTGGTACTGCCGATCAACTCTGCGCTTAATCCGTTTCTCTACACATTTGCTAACACGTGGAGAAACAGAAAGGTATCCAATATATCATACGAGTATGGTCAAGAGTGTTATTTTGACCTAATTAAGTAGCTACAAGAACAAATATCCTATTGCATCCTGCTTATTGTCTTTGGCAGTATGTTTTAGTGAGAGCACTATGACGTCGGCATCAGTTTGCTATGACAAAGAAAAAAAACATGAAGATGCCGGAGCCTCCTAAAAAGGACATCCCAATGGAGTCATGTGGCTGCGATTGCAGAGTTCTGCTGACGAGCTGTAACATGCATTCTTTTAGGACCTACAGAATTTTTATGTTATTTTTTTTTTAATTGATTTAGGTATTAAAAATCTGGTTGCGGAACCTTTTAAATTTCGCATTTAACGGCAAGTTTTTGTTTTATAATACATTATTTGCAAAGATAATAAAAGCTTCCAGCAGTGTCCTTTTCAAGCATAGTCGCCTTAAGCACTGTACGTCCATTGCTATGGATACAATGCGACCGACTTCTGGTCTTTTATTTAGAGAAATAGACACAAGGAGCTACAAGGAAGTCCCAACTCAAAAATGTCCCTGGTTATTCAAGGGGCAATAAACCCTGAAAACAATAAAACTGCACAAAAGCACAGCCAATAACAATGAACTTGAGTAACCGATACGCATAGTGGGTGTATTTGAGCTTTTAATGAAAAGAGGAAACACTGTATGCGAAACTGTAACGCATAGCATTCAACATGTATATTTACATTTCGTATGTCTTGACTAGAACGCCGAAATTTTGCTAATTACATCATGTCTTTGTAATAACGATTTTCTGTTACAGACCCACCATCGCCAACATTCTAAGTATGGGCGCGAGAAATCAGGTAGGTGGATCCTGACAGGAAAAGGACCGTTGGGGAAAATTCCTGCTGAAACTCAAAACAATGAACCACTGTTTAACATTTCAAAATGGCTTTAGAAAAAGGAACAAGACACTTTGGCTCTGATAATTAATATTTTGTTTAAGAATTAACTTTTTTTTTTCATATAATGTCATTTTTTTATTCAGAAGCTGAGATGACCAATGTGGTTTTGGAAGTTTTGAACACATTCCGCCACAAAAGGGGAAGCAAGTCTCTTACGGAATATCTGTGTGACTCCGAAACAGATTTACAAGTGAAAAATGCCTTCAATATCGTCCATCACTTGTCCGCATGTTTGGTCTACCTTCACAAACAAGAACTCGTCCATGGAAATATTTCTGCTGAATCAATAGAGATATCTTTGGAGAATGACGTGAGTAATATATTAATCAATTGATGAAACCTGACAAATATATAATTCACTCGATGGACTTGAGATGTCCTCCAAAAACTATTTTTATTTGCATTTAAGAGTTATCTCCCTTAGGGACAATGCAACACGCTCCCGTTTATAAGATTTTCTGCCTGCAATTCCGGATTGGAGATTTTTGTGATTACATCTTTCCGTTTACAGAAAGTGATGTATGTCCAAACAACACAACTATATGTTATCCTAAAGAGAGTGATTTATAATATATTCTAAACTAAAGTCAACGTGTGCTGTTTACAAGGCGTGTATTCTTACGATACAATATATGTTATTTCTATTTGTTGAAGGTGACGGAAGTGATGTTTCCATAGTGTTTACATAGAGTTGTTCTAACAGTTTGTTTTTCGGTTGAGAGCGATTGTTCTCTGTTATAACCAATATTTATGTCCGTTTACAGAGGGTGACGGATTCAGTAATCTTACAATGTGTGTGTCTGTTTACAGAGAGTGACAGATGCGGTATTCCCAATGGATCATCACCAAGTGCCCCATGACTTTGGACAATTAAACGATATCTACGATCTTGGTATGGTAGTGAAGGTACTGCTGAAGAAAATAAAACTTCCATAAACATGTCATCGGACCTGGATGTGACGTAATCAGACGTTAAGAATTATATCTGAAAGCATAAATTCCTGTTACGCGAGAGCTTGCGATGGTGTATAGTCAGAATACCTACAAAGACAAAAACATGTAGTTTCCATGTACCATCACGTCACTTTCTTCCAAGAAAGATACTTATTATGTGTAACGTCGCACCAACTAACATATATGGACAAAGTAATTCGTGATGGTTGTCATTATATGCCTAGCATTTTTCAATGTTAGTTTTATTTTCTGATTTCACTAAGTGTTAGTATTTTCATTGGAGGAATTGATGACTATAGAGCAAATAAGCATTCTCTATGGATTAGTCGACTTTAGTTCTTAAAGGTGGCGAGACGCGATAGTGTTTGTTTAAATATATCACAAGATCATTAATCTATTTATGCTGGTCAATGTACTAATCATTTGTTGTTGATAAGCCTTGATTTCCCTAAATATATATATATGTATACTAATCTTTTATGTGGTCTTCAAAAGTCACTTTATATTCGTATCCGTTTTAGTTCATTTCTTCGACATTTCAGATTGTATTTAAATCGGTCACCAGACCGGAAGATTACAATATGTTCACCTGAATCGTGACAAGTGGGTAATTCTGATGGTGAATATTGCCAATCAAGTTCCCAAACCGATCTCGGTGAAAAACACGTTACTTTGATTATATATAGATATGTTTTCCGCATTTCACGTAAAAACATATGGTTACACTTTATATAACGACGTCATCAAAATAATAACTCCAAGACACTATCAAACAAAGTACTCGAACAAGACACGGTCAAACTAAGTAATCAACTAAGACACTATCACACTAAGTACTCAACTAAGACGCTATCAAACTAAGTACTCGAACAGTATACTATCAAACTAAGTAATTAACTAAGACACTATCATACTAAGTACTCAACTAAAACACTATCAAACTAAGAACTCTAACAAGACACCATCAAATGAAGAACTCTTACAAGACACTATCACACTAAGTACTCAAACAAGACACTATCAAACAATGTACTCAAACAAGACACTATCAAACAATGTACTCAAACAAGACACTATCAAACAATGTACTCAAACAAGACACTATCAAACCTAGTACTATAACAAGACGATATCAAACTTAGTACTCGAACAAGACACTATCAAACTTAGTACTCTAATAAGACACTATTCAACTTAGTACTCTAATAAGACACTATTCAACTTAGTACTCTAACAAGACACTCACAGAAAGTACTCGAACAAGACACGATCAAACCGTGTATTCTAACAAGATTCTATCAAAGTACTCAATCAAGACACTATCACACTAAATACTCAAACAATACACAATCAAACCTAGCACTCTAACAAGACACTATGAAACTAAGTACTCGAACAAGACACTATCAAACTAAGTATTCAAATAAGACACTATCAACCTAAGTATTCAAGCAAGAAACACTTAAACTAAGTATTTAAACACTTTTGGACACTATTACACTAAGTACTAATTTAAGACAGTGTCAACCAAGACACTTTCAAACTTGGTATTTAACAAGACACTATCAGACTATGAATACTCTGTCACATATACCAGTGGTTCAAGGGCGACAACTCTTACACAAATATAAGACTGTTGCAACATTGTATGTAAATAGAATTTTCTGGAATCTTCTTGAATAGAGATGTGTCATAATATTTTGTTTACGTGTTTGCGTTTATGTGTGTTAAAGATTTCTAGTAAAGAAATGGCTGGAAAATAACTGGAGAGACAAATTGTTATTCAGAACTGGTTTACAATTGTCGAGGTGAGCTTGAAGAATGTATATTAGATTATGAATTGCCTGATATTGAGAACCGATTAACACCTGTTAAGGAACTGTTGGATTTATAAACATTCTTAATTCTGGAAAAATGGATGTGAAAGGATTACTAAGGACATTTGTTATAGGTTTAGTAATATACAGTGTTAATATAATACATCACCTTGTAAAACACGTTATTTTTAATTGTGAATTATCTCTGTAACTTTCTAAATTTTGTATATATCATTAAATTGTGTTTTGAACTTAGCTGCTGGGTTTCATCTTTCTGTTATTATCACGTAACAACTCTAACAAGATAATATCAAACTAATAATTTAAATAGATTCAGAATAATTTGATTGTGTATTGTTTGAGTACGATGACCACTTAAATTGGTGTTGATGTAACGTTGAAAATGGACCCTCGTTGAAAATTTATCATCAGCGCATTGCTTACTACGACACGTGGAATAAAGATCCCGTATAATATAAATTACAGAGGTCCTTTTTGATCTGTCAGTGTTCTAGTTACTTTTCGTTAAACTTGACTACCTTGTAACACGGAGGGTTTATGGAAGGTATATGGAAGATTAATCTAGCGTCCCAATCCACCAAGAAAATTCGCTGGAATCATGATCACGTGAACAAGCTTTGACGGTAGTTTGAAGCGCGGGAAATTTCTCCGTGCATCACACTCCACTCGGTGGGAATCACGTGATCACGCTTTATTTTTGTCGTTTGTGCGGCGTAAAACTGCAATTCCCTGCGATAACCTTGGAAAGGAATACGAACAAGATTAAGGGATTTAAAGAACAAGGAACATATAATTTCATAATTCATAGAAAAATTACACATTTTTGCTTTTGTTGAGACACAAAATTAGAGGCTGATTAAATAATTCTATATAACAATAACCGTGGTAACAAGCTGAAAATTGCCCTGGTGGTAGGGCGTAAGAATCGTACCTGCTTCCCCCATTGCATGATCGTAAGAGGCGACTAAATTTGGGATCATATCTTTTCTCTTCTTTCTTAACAACTTTCTTCTTCCTAACGTCTCCCTTGACAATGCCTCACTTTTGGTGTCAAGTTGAGCGTTCGCTCCTGTGAGGAAGGCTTTGGGTTCTGTCCCCTGCCTGAGACATACCAGAGTTTTTAAAAATGGTAGTTGCTATTCCTGCTTAGCACTCAGTATACACGGAGTGGGACGACTGGTTCGCCCGTTGTCAGTATATTATGACCGGATGAGGTGTCCTGCTGGGTGTCTTCGGTAGTATGCTTCAGTGAGGTAGCACTTTAAATCGGCAAAAGTTCCGGCCTATCACAAGGAGACTTAACACGAACATACCGCAGCCTCCCACAGCACACATACGCACTCACCACACACATGCATGTTGCACGAAAGGGAGGCCGTCCTTAAATGACCTTAGCTATTAATAGGACGTTAAGCAAAATAAACCAAACCAAACCAGCTGACAGTTAAGTATAGATTAATGTCCCTGCTGGGAATCGAACCCAGAATCTTTTGATTGCCAAACTAACGCCCAACCAATCGCGCTAAAGAGAAAATATCTCTAATTGACTGGTATATTGCGGCTATTATTTACTAGGCGTACACTCGGATGACTGGACTATGTGCATACAAACATACAGTTAAAACATTTACTTTTCCATATGAATAAAATGAAATTAGTTGTCGCATAATTATGTATAAAAACTACATAGCCTTAAATTTGAAAAACGGAATGCATTTAAGAAATATTCAAATCTGAAGGATCACAAAACCAAGAAATCAAACTAATTTAGTCAAAGAGTTAAATCCAATCGAATAACTGATAAATTGAATTTGAGAAAAGAGATTACAGACTTGTACGGTATATACGTCTCCATGTAGACCACATCGACTTAGTCACCAAGTAGGTCATGGACATTTTTTAACAGGTACATACAGCTGGTATTATAAGCAATGTTGAAAAAAGACTTCTCCATGTATGTGTATATGGGTATAGCTCTATATCTCGGTTTTATTTCAATGCTGTGCCCGGTTTCAAGAAAGACCAAGATATGTGCATTGCCGTTTTCTGATATTAAAATTGTTTCGTTTATCAGACACATGTTAAAGGTTTTTACACATCAAAACATAAGTTAAGTTTTGATATAGAAAAATTAATTTTCTGATATCAAGCAAATATATCAAGAAATATCAAGCAATCAAAATGAAATTATTGATATCAGAAAATAGGGAATCAACTAGTAATTATCAATGTTAAAATAAAGAATGAGGGGAACATATGGGGCTCGTGAATATTGCAGAAATCTGTACATCAAATCGTGTGTCAGGACACGACCGAGTTATGTCAATAGCATAGTGTTGACTTTTATAATATGAAGTGGTTTTGTTTTGTTTTGTTTATCGTCCTATTAACAGCTAATTCATTTAAGGACAGCCTCCCGTGCGTGAGACATGAATGCGTGTGGTGAGTTGCGTATGTGTCTTTTGGGAGGAAGTGGTATGTACGTGTTAAGTCTTCTTTTGATAGGCCAGAACTTTTGCCGACTTATAGTGCTACATCACTGAAGCATCGGGTCGAAGACACCCAGCAGGACACCCCACCCGGTCACATTATACTGACAACGGGCGAAGCAGTCGCCTCGCTCTAAATATGCTGAGCGCTAAGCATGAGTAGCAACTACCATTTTTAAAGACTGGTATGTCTCGGCTAGGGGACAGAACCCAAAACCTACCTCACAGGGGCGAACGCTCAACTGAAGACCAAGGTGAGGAAGAAGGGAACAGATAAGATCCGAAATTAGTCGCCTCTTACGATCATGCAATGGGGACAGCATGTACAATTCTTACGCCCTACCTGCAGGGCAGAAAATAGGAAGTCTTAGGACCAATCATATGGTTCCAAAATCAACAACAACGGAAGTTTACCGGGGGTAAAGTAGCGGTCAATTTACCGATTGGCTCAATTTTGATTTTGTTCTAAAATGTTTTTTTTTTTTTTTTATATATATACTTTGTTTTCAACATTTGTTGTGAATTATTCAAGAAGTCTACCTTGGTGACGTTAGTGGTTTTGTCTGGTCTAACTCTAAATGTATGGATCCGAGTGGCGGAAATAATTTCTATTTTGAAAATCAAGGCTACCAACGCTGAATTCGACCCACATTTCTACGATTATTTAATGTGGTGAATTGTGCAGCCTTTATTGGAGAGATTAGACGCGATATGGCGCATGCATGTTTTGACATAAATCAAGCTACGAAGTACATTAAATATGAACAAAAGAAAAATTTAATTGACTAAGTCGGGTGTATCGATTTGCGGCGGTATGTGGCCTGCTGGCTGCTGATTTATATTCCCGGCAACTCTAAATATCAGGCCGTCACATGTTCAACAGCTGAGGGCTAACAACTAATATAACCAAAAGGTGACTGTGCACGCGAGTGAATTGGTGTAAAGAGGAGGATGTACATTCGTTTTAGTGAAAGGATGCATTCAGTGGACAAATAAGATCGCCGTTCTCTGTCCAAATACTGGATTACTGGTATAGTTTAACATTTGTAATCATTTTAAAATTAATACAAAGACAAACAATTATAAGTTTGTATGGAAGTTTCGTCGTGTTCTCCCCCTAGACGGGAACTCTGGCGGACAAACTCACAGACAAGCAGGTAACCAAAGAAAATAGTAAATTGGGTCCGTGTAACACCAAAAAAATCCAAATTCTGAAATGTTTAGAAAAAAATGTTAAAACTCAAAACGATTTTGGATATTTGATATTTTAGGTTTTTAGTCAAAAACCTAAAAATCAAAAAATTCAAAGCAGTTTTTGAATTTTAGAATTTTGGTCAAAAACCTAAAAATATAAAAACTCATTAGCTCCGGTGAGCTTATGTCCGTCCGTCGAGTCAACATTTGCTTCAAACCCCTACTAGTTAAAAAGTTATTATTGGCAGAAGGAGAACAATTTTCTTAAAGGGTGATGCAGACCCCCAGGGGCCAGAGGTACAGGGCCAAATAGGGGAAATAGTGGTGCTTTCAAATCGCTACTAGTCATAAAGATATGAATGGATTTTGACCCCAATTTGGTCAGAAACAAGGGGAACTGATTTTGTTTTAATGAGTATTCTGACCCTCAGGGACCACAGGGGCGGGGCCCTATAGGGGAAATAGAGGTAAATTCATTAAATCGCAATTTTGCATAAAGTTATGAATGGATTGGAACCAAATTTGTTCAGAAACATCCTTGGGGGAAAGGAATCAGATTTTGCCTAAACAGTGTTCCTGACCCCTAGGGGGCCAGA
This sequence comes from Pecten maximus, assembly GCF_902652985.1. Taxonomy (NCBI): domain Eukaryota; kingdom Metazoa; phylum Mollusca; class Bivalvia; order Pectinida; family Pectinidae; genus Pecten; species Pecten maximus. Next base: position 19,916,424 of record NC_047031.1, on the reverse strand, counting down.
GGGATGGGGCATAATAGGACAAATAGAGGTAATGTCTATAACGTTGCGAATGGATTTGAACCCAAATAGGTCAAACATTCTTGTGGAAGATGAACGGATTTTGCATGCACGATGATGCTGACCCCCCAGGGGCGAGGCCAAATAGGGGAACTATACAACTGTAGGTAAATCGCTACTAGTAATAAAGTTGCGGATGTATTTGAACCAAATTTAATCTCAAAGATCCTTGAAATTGTCAGAGGAAATTGAGGTAATGCCTTTAAATCGCAACTTGTCATAAAGTTATGAATTGATTTAAAACAAATTTAGTCTGAAAGGTCATTTAGAGAGGGGAAATAGATTTTGCATAAAAGTTGACCCCCAAGGGACGGGGCCCAATAATTAGATTTAAAACAAATTTAGTCTGAAAGGTTTGGTTTATTTTGTTTAACGTCCTATTAACAGCTAAGGTCAATTAAGGACGGCCTCCCGTGTGTGCGACATGTATGCGTGTGGTGAGTGCGTATGTGTGTTTTGGGAGGCTGCGGTATGTTCGTGTTAAGTCTCCTTGTGATAGGCCGGAACTTTTACCGATTTATAGTGCTACCTTACTGAAGCATACTGCCGAAGACACCCAGCAGCATACCCCACCCGGTCACATTATACTGACAACAGCCGAACCAGTCGTCCCACTCCAAATCATCTTCGCTAGCCAAGGCTTCTGATTACGTTACACTCCACGAACCCTTGGCAGATATAGGCATCAGTTCTGGCCCTCTAGCGGTGATTCGAAATTACCACCCTTCATGCATGAAATTTTCGACCAATCAAAACAAGCGTTACCGATTTACTTCATCGGTGATGTTTACAAACACACATCGAGGTTCGGTGTCATTTCGATGAGATATGTGATCAATGACTTATATGAATTGATCAAGCACTGCGAATGTTCCCCCAAAGATTGTGATTATTGTATTTAGGTAAAATGCCATGACATAGTCGGCAATGTAGCTCTGTACTGGGTGCCGCATTTTTTTGTTTACTGCGAAACCAAGCCAGAATGTAAAACGCGATTTGATTGGTTGCCCTGGGATTCCAGGGCGCGACGGTTTGAACACGACTATATCCGCCAAGGGTTCGTGGAGTGTAACGTAATCAGAAGCCTTGGCTAGCGAAGATGACTCCAAATATGCTGAGCGCTAAGCAGGAGTAGCAACTACCATTTTTAAAGACTCTGGTATGTCTCGGCTAAGGGACAGAACCCAAAGCCTTCCTCACAGGGGCGAACGCTCAACTAAAGGCCAAAAGTGAGGCATTGTCAAGGGAGACATTAGGAAGAAAGTTGTTCAGAAAGAAGAGAAAAGATAAGATCCCAAATTTAGTCGCCTCTTACGATCATGCAATGGGGGCAGCAGGTACAATTCTTACGCCCTACCTGCAGGGCAGAGTCTGAAAGGTCATTTGGGGAGGGGAAATAGATTTTGCATAAGGTCATTTGGGGAGGGGAAATAAATTTTGCATAAAAGTTGACGCCCAAGGGACCAAAGGGACGGGGCCCAATAATTAGGTTAGAAGTAATTCCATTAAATCACTACTAGTCGTCAAGTTATGAATGGTATATGGTCAGAAACATCCTTAGGGAAAGGGGAACATATTTTGCAGAAAAGATGACTCTGGCCCCAAAGTGCTAGAGGAGTGGGGCTGACTCTGGCCCCAAAGTGCTAGAGGAGTGGGGCCAAATCAGGAAAATGGATACTATTTCATCAAATGGTTTGGTTTGGTTTATTTTGTTTAACGTCCTATTAACATCTAAGGTCATTTAAGGACGGCCTCCCGTGCGTGCGACATGCATGTGTGTGGTGGGTGCGTATGTGTGTTTTGGGACGCTGTGGTATGTTCGTGTTAAGTCTCCTTGTGATAGGCCGGAACTTTTGTCGATTTAAAGTGCTACCTCACTGAAGCATACTGCCAAAGACACCCAGCAGCACACCCCACCCGGTCACATTATACTGACAACGGGCCAACCAGTCGTCCCACTCCAAATATGCTGAGCGCTAAGCAGGAGTAGCAACTACCATTTTTTTAAGACTCTGGTATGTCTCGGCAAGGGGACAGAACCCAAAACCTTCCTCACAGCGGCGAACGCTCAACTAAAGGCCAAAATTGAGGCATTGTCAAGAGAGACATTAGGAAGAAGAAAGTTATCAAGAAAGAAGAGAAAAGATAAGATCCCAAGTTTAGTCGCCTCTTACGATCATGCAATGGGGGCAGCAGGTACAATTCTTGCGCCCTACCTGCAGGGACATATTTCATAAAATCCCTACTTGTAATAAAGATAATGATGGATTGGAACCAAATTTAGTCTGAAAGATCCTTTGAAGATTTTGCATAAGTGGTTATGGTGACTCTCCATCCCATAACCATGTATAACATCACTTGAAGTTAAGGGATAAACACAATTCTGATGTAAAAACAGGGCCAATGGTCTTTTCCACCCAAAAGGAATTAGTTTCTTGAAATACAATAATATTGTAAAAACAATCCCTGGGGTCTTTTCACGCCATTATAGAGTCTGGACTACGTTATTTCTTTAAAGCAGTTCAGGTCTCCACACCATATATAGCATTGTTCAAGATTGACAAATAGAGCTACGTATTAACGAGTTGAACATGGACATTATTTTGACCTTGGGTCAAATCCAACCACGTGAGCGATACAGGCCCCCTGTCCCTCTTTTTTTTTCTTTTAAAGTTTGATATGTTCTGTTTTTTGTTAAAAATCTAGAAATCTAAAATTCTGAAATATTTTCGAATTTTGAATTGTTACACGGACCACAGATTTCGCATAATTTGATTAAAATTTAGAATTCATATTATTGATTTCATTTTTATCAATAGATTGTTGAAATGATGTGAAAGGACTTTATCTAATTTCAATTTAGTCAATTACCCGAGTAAGGTGACTGGGTCTCGTCAACTCTTGAAATGACACATTTCATTCCTTTACCGGGTTGTGACATACCCGAGTTCGTTCAAAGTTTTGAAGAACATGTTTCATGATATTGTAATTATGTATAATAAAGTACAAAGTACAAAGAGGTTCATTTGGGGAAAACAATTTGCGCGTACACATATAGACAGTTTTGTTATGATCCATGTTTTTAGATTTTTAGGTTTACATTGCATCTTTGCAATACTGGAAACGTACTGTTTTAGCGGTTATGTTATTTTTTGCGCTTTCTGCACTGGTAGCATTGCGCTAATCTCAATAGTAATTGTATAACAAATTGTGTTTGTACTTGCGTCATCATTTGGCTATCCTAAAAACGTGCAGTCTTTTCATGATTAATCAATACAAGTATAAATCATACTCTTTATTAATTTTATCCGATGTATAGATGCATTATTTGTCGATTCCCGTAAAATTGTTGTGATTTAAATAAGATCAATATTTCCTACAGGTAACAATTGCGTCTCATATGAAATATTCAAATCATCAGCCTAGGGCATATTCATGCTATAAACACAATTTCCAGGAGCCCGTGGATCGTATACAATTACCACAATATCTGACAACTAGATGATTAGCCAATCATTACTCACGTTTATCTACACCGAAAGTAATCAATGAAAAAAAATTGTGGCAATTAAATGTAATGAATTCCAGGTGACCGCTTCAATCAGCCTAGCAAACAATATTGATATTATTTATACAAGTTCATAGGTTCAATTTATTTTGTTTAGATATGTTGGAATAACTGAGTTCATCATATGTTTGGTATGTGTGATAGGAAAATTCTACCCAAGGGTGTAGAATATGAGGGTCAAAACAGAGGCTTGCCGAGGTTCAGATCCCAAATTCTTCACCCGAGGGTAGATTTTTCCTACCCCACATGGCTAACATACATTGTATGAAGGACTGTTTTTTCTCAAACCTTTTCGTGAAATACATGGGGAAATCGATCCAACATGGCGAAAACATATATATGTAGAAACTTTGTATTTTTTCTTGGTGACCAACAATTAAAAAACCAATACCATATTTGGAAAGATAAGAAAAAAAACCCCAATATTGTGTGCATTTCGTATACCAAGAACAATAGGCTGACTAAAAGTGACAAGATAACAACAAATCCACATTAATGTTTGTCAGAGGCGATCGGCTTTCCGGAAACTGCCGACTGATGCTTGACATCACGCTATATTCCTCCGTCTATGCTTGTTTGCACAACGAAAATATCAAGTCTTTCCTTGCAGTGATAATTTCTCGACAAAACAGTTACAATATGACTTATTTATAGGTCAATGATCAAAATTAATAATTTTATTCAAATGACACATAGACAACATGATACAGTGCATTGAAAGTTATCATACATATACACAACCAGAGTCTTTAAAAATGGTAGTTACTACTCCTGTTTAGCGCTCAGCATATTAAGAGTGGGACGACTGGTTCGCCCGTTCTCGGTATAATATGACCGTGTGGGGTGTCTTTGGCATTATGCTTCAGTGAGGTAGCACTATAAAGGTCCGGCCTATCAGGAGACACAACACAAACATACCGCAACCTCCCAAAACACACGCACTTACCACTCCCATGCATATCGCACGCAAGGGAGGCAGTCATTAAATGAACTTAGCTATTGCTAGGACGTCAAACAAATAAACATAAACCAATCCAAACCAAAGGGGTCCATATTAAAAATGATTCCCGGACCTGAGGTCACTCGGGAGACATATACGGGATAGCAATAGCCCACTTTAGTGATCCACACGGATGTATATTACATCAGCAAATGCGTGAAAAAATTGTACATACTATAGGTCGGTTATTTCTTTAACAAAAGCTTTCTTAAATCTGAAATCTGGGAGATGACTTTTTCCCCATTTTTATTCTTGTTAAGATATATCACACAATCTACATATAATAATGTTCATAATAAACGCTGATGTGTATGTAGACCCATCTATCCTTCTACACCTCATTTAATAAGTTAGTACCAAAAACTTGGTGTATTAATAAAGGCGAAAGTTTTTTTTTTATTGTAATCAATAAAACAATAATAAAGTCTTTCTCTATTTTTCAGAATTTTACTTATTAATGTTTGTAATACGAAAATGGCGTCAGCAGTAGATAAAGTCTTCTTAAAACAAAACTGAGCGTTACTTAATTTTGAAGTAACTCTCGAATTTCATAAAAATCTCATAGCGAATAGATGAAATCGAATCACCTAAACAACTAATTAGACTAATTAATTGTATCGTTCTTATCTCCCCTCCTGAAGATAGGATTAATGTAGCCTAATGACTATGATATAGGATAAAATCCAAATTTAAAAATAGTATTTAACAAAGAAAAGGACATGGAAAAATGTTCCCTTAATGAAATAATATTCATTTGTCAAGTCTTGCTCGCATGCATTCGTGTTATTCAATTTATTGATAGCTTTAAAAAACTTCATTATCGGATATCTGATCATCTAATTCTTAAACATTGTATTTGATACATTAACGTCACAAACATTTAAAACTAAATCAGTTACCATTTCATAACGTTTTGATTTAGCTTCTACTTTTTCATAGTTTATTTTTTTAGGATATAAAAGTGTGTCCATTTACTCCTGACTTAACTGAAATAAGATTAAATAAAACATTTTTGAATTCAATATATCTGTTTTTAAATACTTCAGTAAACCATGGTTTATCCTTCACTCAAGCTTTTTAACTCTTCCCGTTGAGCTTGTAATGACATTAAAAGGTAATAATTAACGGTTTATTTAACATATGTGTTAACGTATTGACACTCTCGTCTATATATTATTGATTATCTATAAGTGTATTACAGGCCTATAACAAGTCTCGTCGATTTCCCTCTAAATAACACTGATCTATCTGCATGATGCTCATTCCATTTTTACATTTGAACATTATCGATATAATCCGGAAAATGTAAATTAGGCTCCAACGACTTAACCGTGGTACCAATTGGTGAAAAGTCTGAAAAATTACAACCTCCGAAATAGGATTTCTTTTATTGAATCATCACATGTCAATATTAAATCCTCCAAATTAAAAAAATTAAAAAAAATGCTAATATTAAGATCACCTCATGACGCCCATTTACAATTATCAAGTAGATTTACATAGTATTAGAAGGCATTATAAGCTATCTGCCAGATTGATTAATACACAGATCAGAGTTGGCGCGTATTGGAGGTACCTTGTTAAAATATTATCACTAATATAGGCACCAGAAGTACCTGTTCTACTATATTATAATCTCCAACCTCAATACTTTAATACTTTACATTTTCCTATATATTCACACACCACTTCCTAGCAAAGACTAGCAAATACATTGCTTTCATTTTTCTGATCAAAAATAACCCTGTAACAAGTTGGGAAACACACCAAGAAAACAGATATAAATCACAAGAAATATTTGTTATTGGATATTTTGAACAATACAATATTATCATTAATGGTATCTATTACCTTACAGTAATCACAAATAGGTAAACATTTCCACCACCCTTACCATGCGAGTCCCTGCAGGTAGGGCGTAAGAACTGTACCTGCTGCCCCCATTGCATGATCGTAAGAGGCTACTAAATTTGGGATCTTATCTTTTCTCTAAATAACTTTCTTCTTCCTAATGTCTCCCTAGACACTGCCTCACTTTTGGCCTTTAGTTGAGCGTTCGCCCCTGTGAGGAATGCTTTGGGTTCTGTCCCCTGGCCAAGACATACCAGAGTCTTTAAAAATGGTAGTTGCTGCTCCTGCTTAGCGCTCAGCAAACAAGGAGTGGGACGACTGGTTCGCCCGTTGTCAGTATAATGTGACCGGGTGGGGTGTTCTGCTGGGTGTCTTCGGCATTATGCTTCAGTGGGGTAGCACTATAAATCGGCAGAAGTTCCGGCCTATCACAAGGAGACTTCACACGAACCGCAGCCTCCCAAAACACACATACGCACTCACCACACGCATGCATGTCGCACGCACGGGAGGCCGTCCTTAAATTACCTTAGCTGTTAATAGGACGTTAAACAAAATAAACCAAACCAACTTACCATGCGCTCTAGAAAACAAAACTGACATACCCTTCCAATTCCATTTTATCCTTTTCATCACCAATATACAGCATATCTATTGATGATATTTACATTTTACATATTTTATATTTTGTCCCCAACTTGTCCGTGATTTACATACATTTATTCGATCAGATAGTGGAAATCCTCTTAAGATATGTCATGGATCCCCCTGGATGATTCGTAATTGAAGTTCGCATTACGGTCCTTTCGCGAAGGTAGATAGTCCGCTTAACTGTACCGCTCTTGGGGGACCCATGATCTATTATTACTGATTATTATATAACAAAACATATTACTATTGAATTTCCGTTCATGTTGTTTTTCTGAAACGCTTCAAAGAATTCATCATCCTCGTGGTTAAGTGGCGGCTTAGGTTTACATTGATACAAATAAGCAACGATAGCGTAACACATCACTAAAGCATATGACGTCATGAACGTAACAAAAATAACGTCAGTTCGGCTAGTAATTCATGTAAACGAGTTTCAGTCTGACATCAATAAAAGAATAAAAAAAGATGTGTGTAAGCACTTATCGAAAAGCCGCAAGACTTTTTTTTTTAGATATGGAACGTTTATAATCCCTGTATACAAACGAATAAACGACTCAATAAGTTTGTAGTCAGCAGGACAAACAATTAAATTGTAGATATTTATCTCGTCAGAATTACATAGTACGTATAACATGTATTTTCCAGCATTATACACTACGTATCAATTTGTTAGACTAACAACCATCTTGTATTTTTTTCAGAAACATCGCATATTAACAACCATCCTGTATTTTTTTCAGAAACATCACAATATGCCTTGTTGCAGTGATATACTTGATATTCCTTCTCATTGGACCAAGAAACAGTGAGTATGCTTGGTATTTGATCAAGGAAAAAAATTAGAAAATATTCTAATTCAGAAAAAAATTAACTGTAATACAACTTATTTTCGCGTGCGGGCACAATTCGCGAAAATCATCACCGCAATTGTTTCAATCACCAACACATCATACTTTTTATGATTGTAAATCATTCCCCTATGTATTTACGCTGATGGCAATGTTAAGTGGGTAGGTTAGTCAGCTATTTAGCGGTATTTTTTATAACTGCCACTTAACACTATAAAGTTTATAAGAGTAAAAATTATGAGCAAAATGGTGGGAAACGAAACATTGAACAAACGAAACATGTACAAATGTAAATATTAGTTAAAGTTATCTAGCAGCATTTTTATAGGGAATTAGATAAATCAATTGGCATTTTTTAATTGAATTCTTAACGGCCATTTAACACTATAAAGGTCATTTAAGAAAAAATCATGAGCAAAACGGAGAATAACGAAACATGTAAAATTGTAAATATTCAAGCAATGGTTGTCATATCCTTTTACATGCATTTGGGTATAGCAATGTAATGTATGTTATGCCACAATACATGTCAACATGACAACATATGATAAAAAATGCTTATATTTACATTTTGCAATGTCATTGTCGTTACCAACGTTGTACGCATGTATTGAAATACATAATATAACCCTTTTGATGGAATAACCTTTGGTTTTGCGGACATCGTGCTGTTGTCAAGGACAACTGACTAAACATTGACAGTAAACAAAAAAGTAGTCTCACTGATAAACTGCTTATACAACGTTAAGTTCAACACTGTTATTAATTTCAAATACTTTAATTCCAATTTCTATGTAATATTGATAAATTTTCATATTCCATTACAATATCTTTCCAATATAAAGATTGGTTTACCTTTTTCAAGCAAGAATGCATGAGAAAATTACGGATAAAATATTCCATGATTTGTTTCTGTGCAAAGAGGACTTTCATTTAGAATACATATTTGTAATATTGGCTATGGGAATGGCCTTTCAACGATGATCACTTTTGATACATTTTTTTCAACTAGGTGAAATCACACAACGGTCGGAAACCAGCATGTTAATTCTAACCCACGCTTCAATTTTGCTTTGTGATTCTCACATACTTCACTTGCCGATCTCGTGGTTGCTATGATGGGGGAATTGATATTACACTAGGTTTGGTTTACTATTGTTAAACGCCCTATCAACAGCTAGCCCCCTATATCAACAACGGGTAGAGAAAGACAGCTGACACGCTCCTCCTTATAGTGTAACGTCACCTTTTTATGAAGCGTAACCAAGTCGAAGATTGATAACGTCATCAACTTCGGTGTACACTTCATGGGAAATTCATCAAGGCACGATTAAAAGGGTTCACCACACCTTAAAATTTGTAGCTTTTAAAAAGTATGTTGGAAAAATAATCAAACATGGGTCCGTCCTTAACCCTTTCGCTGCCACGCCGAATTTCAAAGGTGCCAACGTCACCGTAATTATGACGTCGTCACTTGACGTCACACAAAGATAGCCTTTACGCTGGTAATGTTTGACGTCAGGAATCCTATCAGACACAGATTTTCTACGTATTTTCAATGTCAATTTCTGACGACGTTTCTCGGGCAATCATCATAAAAATCGACCGTAGCTCTAGCATTTTAGCGTGCCAACCACATCTTAATTTTAGCATATATTCTATTGAATATTCCAGTGAATGGCGTTTCAAATTATTAAATTAAAAAAATGTGTACATACGTATATATCAAATGTATGATAGTGTTTTGTATTGTCAGAACAGAGCATTACCAAAAAGCCATGATCATAAACAGGATTAGTTAAAAATGCGGTCTACTCATTTATGATTTAATATAGCCAAATAAGTAACCAAAGTATATTATACTTGCAGAAAAATACATCTTAATGTGTATGTACACTTACTTTACACAAAATATTGGATACTGTCCGATCACCTTTTTAGCAACCTGACGACCAATAGGCCAGGCCCAAGTAAACTTCAATATTCCGTTTCATAGCATAAGATATGCCTATTTCTTTGCTTTTTCTAGAAACCGATACTTTCAGGCAAAAAGCAATGTACCATTTCGATAATGATAATCTGTACCTAGCAAAACAACAATAATGATTACAGGATGTAATGAAAATATTAACTACAGTATTTACTATCGCTTAGCTCCTCCTCTACTTATATAAATACATACATCTATTTGACTAGCATAAGTTATTTCTACTTTAATACACAACATATCATGATCTCCGGATAAAATAATGTTCTGCTAATCTGTGTATTTTTCGTTTTCTTTCTTTCTTTCTTTCTTTACAGCTATATTTTACTAATGGTTGAGACATGTAACATTGAAGCAGTACGGATTATTTGAAATATCTTAATTACGGATGAATTGTTAAAATAAAGTTGTATATATTTTGAAATGTCAACACACGTGCACAAACTGTGAGGCTTATATCTGTGAATAGAAATAAAAATAGTAGGTTCACCGTCTCCGTCTATGTTATGGACAAGGAAGCCATAGTTTGTATACAAACGCGCGCTTATTTCTTATTTTCTACGTTTGTGTAATAAATAATTACAATAAATTGACCTCTTCTCATGGGATTTTGACAGAGTCAGTATTCATTAAATCAAAGTTGATCACTATTAATTTGTATCCCGGGAACGTATATGGTATTTATATTGTATGCTTGTTTGTACTACCAGTAACAGATCAGGTGGATATGGTGGATACGTGATTTCGAATCAAATCAAATTGTTTATGTCGGTACATGGTTAAACAATTCGTGAGCTATAAAACCCGATTTCAACCGTGTGTCTTACTATACATGTATATGGAAATAAAGATGTACCATGGGAGATAATACAACAAACAGACTCGGACTCTCTCCCTCTCTCACACACAAAATAATTACATGTTGACAATGTGTTAACAAGTTCGTGGAAAAAGAGGAGCGGATAATGAAGGATAAGGAGAGATCAAATCAAGGCACGGGATGTGATGAAGAATGCAAGCAAATTAAACCTGATCTTTATATTCTCGTGTGTCTGCGCGCGTGTGTCCATACTCGCTCCACATTCTTGTGGGGATGAGTGAACATTTCATTCCACACAACCTCGCTGCGGATGTTTGCTTATATTTATCTTTCTTTTTTTAAGTCTATAGCACCCCTATCAACTTGTACACACAAATTAATCAAATCTGGCCATATGATCCGTCTGTCCAAGATGAGAAAGTTTTCGTCCGGTAAAATATCTCTGTCAATATTTAAAAAGCGGATATAAAGCTTGGGAGACGAGCACGAAATAAGGAGACATGATTTAAACTAAACAAGGTCACTGCGACCTCTATAAATGTTATGCCATAGCGGCATTAAAAAGGAAAAGGCGACCTGTCGTGTACTAAAATGATTGTCACCGTTGTGGGCAACTTCACTAGCCAAGAGTGTACAAAATGACACCTTTGGCCTCCGAAGTTGCGTTGTGGGTGACATAAAACGGTAGTATGTCATGTATTCATGTAACAGTAAACCGCCGGGTATTTCCCGAAAAACGAAATCCTGAAATGGTTCAAACATTGGGCTCCGGCCTGATAATCAACTGTTACCCCCATATGTTTTCACGTCCGAAATGTGAGTACGTGAAATATGTATGATCGTATTTGAACCACAGACAGGGACCTGGGAATTTGTTACAGTCTTCAAGAAATGGGACATTCCCTAGTTAGTTAGTTAAAGTGCGTAACGGCCCATCAACACTGTCATAAAAGTCATAAGGGCCAAAAAATGTGATTAAAAATACGAGCAAAATGGGCAAGAGACAAAATGACATAAAAAAAAAACGAAACATGTAAAAAAAAAAAAGATATATATTGGTACACTCACGATCAGTTTAAAATAAAAAAAAGTGCTTATGGTTACTCAAATCTTGTGATACAGACCAATAACTTTCAGATAGTTCAAAATTTTGTATATACAAATAGACTCGAATAGAATTTCAGACTTGCAATGCTGTCGTTAAAACTCTCTCAAATTGTAGATCAATGCAATCAACCCTAGTATGTATAGCAAAATACACTTTCGGTAAAAATGACACCGCTGGTGTACATTATAATGGGGGTGTCATGTTTACCCAGTTTTAATATCTAGCCCCCTCCACATCCCCCCCCCCTCCCAAAAAACAAAACAACAAAAAAACAAACAAAAAAACAACAACAAAAGAACACACACACAAAACAAAAACGTCTGAAAATGTGCTATACACACTAGGGAAAGTCCAATTACATGTACACTGTAACAAATTCTCAAGTCCCTGTGTTTGAATCGACAGTATGTACATGTACCATCGTAGGACAAGCTAATGTTAATGTATGCCACAGGCGCTTGCATAGAAAATGTGATTTTTTTTTATATGGCAGTGTACATTTTGTATGTCAGTGTTATGGTACAGCTGTCAATCAAGAAACACAATCTGGAGTTTAGTTATCACAACTCTGTCGAGACTATTGTTGCTCTGTTTAAAATTCTATAACTTTTCCGACATAAAATGTAACATCCTGTATTTTAAGTAAAAGGTTGCTTTAATAATGTCACATGCATTTTGGTTACATACAGTCATGCATAAAAGCTATACAGTTTCTCCATCCCCGGTCAGTATTACAGCAACAGTAATGATTACATTGTCATCTACTTTTGTTATATGTCCACCTAATATTTCTATAGAAGAACTAAACAAAGACCTCAATAGTTTACACCCGTCGATTAATTATACAACGGAGGCGAGTGATTCTTCACTTCCTTTTCTAGATGTGTTGGTTGCAATAAAAGGTGATACTATTTCAACAGATTTATATAGAAAGCCTACAGATTCGCATAATTACTTAAATTTTTATTCTAATCATCCTAAACATATCAAAACTAATATTCCTTTCAATTTAGCGTCACGCATAGTATCTATCGTTAGTGAAAAAGAAACAGTAAATACAAGACTAAATGAACTTACAGTATTCTTAAAATCACAAGGCTATCCTAAAGAAATGATAGAAAAAGGTAAACAATTAGCAATCGATAAGGGACCTTTTACATCCCGTCATTCTGTTGACGACAATAAATCAGTATTGCCTTTTGTATCTACTTTCAATCCTCGTAATTTTGATATATTTCCTATTATTCGCAATAAATGTGAAGAACTTAAGCAAAGTAATGATAGAATGGGTAAGGTTTTAAACAAGTATACTTTAATAAATAGTAAAAGACAACCTAAAAACCTACGTCATATTTTGACAAGTTCTAAGTTCAATGATAATTTAAAATGCACAAAGGTTTCTAAATGTAATACACCGCGTTGCGGTACATGTAAACTTATTGTGGAAGGTAGCACTTTCAATTTCAAAAATGGCTTCACTTTTAATGTTAAAAGAAATATAGATTGTAAAAGCCGTAATGTTATTTATGCTATGATTTGTTCTCAATGTAGTGATTTTTATATTGGACAAACTGGTAATGAATTGAGAACCAGAATGACAGTCCATCGTCAACAAATACGTTTGGATAATCTCAGATTTTTAAATGTTAGTAAGCATATTCATAATTGTAGTAATGGTGGTTTTAAAATTTTCCCTTTATATAAGATGGATACTTCTGATACAATAAAACGAGAATCAAAGGAGTCAGAGTTTATTAAGCTATTAAAACCAAGTCTGAATAGTGCGTAAACAGTTTTCATTTGTATGTACATGTAAGTTGTTATTGTTGTAAGTTGTTGGTATTGTATGACGTAACTGTTATTATGACGTCATGATCATTATGACGTCATGGTGCAATTGAAAATAAACAGTCTGAAGAGTCCCCTAGACGGGACGAAAACGTTAGATGTTGTCTGAGTCATTTTTTTAATTTTTCCATATATTTTCTTCCACAAGGACTACTATTATTTTTTCTCTCTCTCTATATATATATATATATATAAAGTACCAGACACCATATAAGACAATATCAAGTCACTGGGCTTCCCATTGCATGATCGTAAAGGGCGACTAAATTTGGGATTTTATCTTTTCTCTTCTTTGGGTTCTGTCCCCTAGCCGAGACAAATGATTTCATCATTTTGGACTGGGTTACTCAACGTAAAATGATATATTCTCACACACTTAAATGAAAAGCAAAGACTATTATGTGTTGTTCACCGTGCTGTCATCTGTTTTCTTGAAATGTGCGTCAAAATCGATAATGTTTTCAATTTGTGATGTGGTAACGCTACATGAAAAGACGCCGTTAAGCTGTTGTGAGTGGTGACAAAGTGTGTGTGAGTTGCCATTCGCTTGCTCCGGTAATTACTGTAGGATAAATATATTGTTTGTTTACAAACGCTTTTACTCGATCCAAAAGGTTTAATTCCATTGTTTGACCTTTTATAACAAGAAAAAATACTAAATTATTTTACAGAGCATGAATTTAATAACTCGCTGTGTACGTAATTATTAGGATAATATTGAAGACGATGTTATTATTTTGTTCGTTTGGTGGTGTTGAACAGACAATAATAAAGCGTTGGTGCCACTTCATAAGTTTTTATTAGGTCACCTGAGACGAAGTCTCAAGTGACCTATTCTAATCGCCTTTTGTCCGTCGTCGTCCGTCGTGCGTCGTCCGTCGTGCGTCCGTAAACTTTTTACATTTTCGACTTCTTCTCCAAAACCACTTAACAAAATTCAAAGAAATTTGGCAGAAAGTTTCTATGGCTGAAGGTCATTGTGAATTATATGGTCCCCACCCCCAGGGGCCTGAGGGGTGGGGCCAAAAAGGGTCAAATTGACTAAAACTTCAAAAATCTTCTTCTCTACTCTCAGATATGGTGGAGTCAAACACTCTTTATAGATGAAAGGGTCTTGTGGTGCTTTACCAAAATTGTGAATTGCATGACCCTGGGGTCTCATGTTTGCCCCTGGGGAGGGGGTAAACTTTACTATAGTTTATATAGGGAAATCACATTTTTGACTATTATTTGTTGGATTTGTATTGGAATTCATTCTAACTTGTATCAAATTATCAGCATGGGATGACAGTTTGATGGTATGTACATGTTGGCCCTGGTTGACCCCCAGGGGCTGGTGGGCGGGGCTAAAAAGGGTCAAATTGACTGAAATTTCAAAAATCTTCTTCTCTACTCTCAGATATGGTAGAATCAAATACTCTTTATAGATGGAAGGGTCTTGTGGTGCTTTACCAAAATTGTGAATTGCATGACCCTGGGGTCTCATGTTTGCCCCTGGGGAGGGGGTAAACTTTACTATAGTTTATATAGGGAAATCACATTTTTGACTATTATTTGTTGGATTTGTATTGGAATTCATTCTAACTTGTATCAAATTATCAGCATGGGATTACAGTTTGATGGTATGTACATGTTGGCCCTGGTTGACCCCCAGGGGCTGGTGGGCGGGGCCAAAAATGGTCAAATTGACTGAAATTTCAAAAATCTTCTTCTCTACTCTCAGATATGTTAGAATCAAATACTCTTCATAGATGGAAGGGTCTTAAGGTACTTTACAAAATTGTGAATTTCATGACCCTGGGGTCTCACGTTTGCCCCTGGGGAGGGGGGTAAACTTTACTATAGTTTATATAGGGAAATCACATTTTTGACTATTATTTGTTGGATTTGTATTGGAATTCATTCTAACTTGGTTCAAATTATCGGCATGGGATTACAGTTTGATGTTATGTACATATTGGCCCTGATTGACCCCCAGGGGCTGGTGGGCGGGGCCAAAAAGGGTCAAATTGACTGAAATTTCAAAAATCTTCATCTCTACTCTCAGATATGTTAGAATCAAATACTCTTCATAGATGGAAGGCTATTCAGGTGCTTTACCAAAATCGTGAATTTCATGACCCTGGGGTCTCACGTTTGCCCCTGGGTAGGGGGTAAACTTTACTATAGTTTATATAGGGAAATCACATTTTTGACTATTATTTGTTGGATTTGTATTGGAATTCATTCTAACTTGGTTCAAATTATCGGCATGGGATTACAGTTTGATGTTATGTACATATTGGCCCTGATTGACCCCCAGGGGCTGGTGGGCGGGGCCAAAAAGGGTCAAATTGACTGAAATTTCAAAAATCTTCATCTCTACTCTCAGATATGTTAGAATCAAATACTCTTCATAGATGGAAGGCTATTCAGGTGCTTTACCAAAATCGTGAATTTCATGACCCTGGGGTCTCACGTTTGCCCCTGGGTAGGGGGTAAACTTTACTATAGTTTATATAGGGAAATCACATTTTTGACTATTATTTGTTGGATTTGTATTGGAATTCATTCTAACTTGGTTCAAATTATCAGCATGGGATTACAGTTTGATGTTATGTACATGTTGGCCCTGGTTGACCCCCAGGGGCTGGTGGGCGTGGCCAAAAAGGGTCAAATTGACTGAAATTTCAAAAATCTTCTTCTCTACTCTCAGATATGGTAGAATCAAATACTCTTTATAGATGGAAGGGTCTTGTGGTGCTTTACCAAAATTGTGAATTGCATGACCCTGGGGTCTCATGTTTGCCCCTGGGGAGGGGGTAAACTTTACTATGGTTTATATAGGGAAATCACATTTTTGACTATTATTTGTTGGATTTGTATTGGAATTCATTCTAACTTGTATCAAATTATCAGCATGGGATGACAGTTTGATGGTATGTACATGTTGGCCCTGGTTGACCCCCAGGGGCTTGTGGGCGGGGCTAAAAAGGGTCAAATTGACTGAAATTTCAAAAATCTTCTTCTCTACTCTCAGATATGGTAGAATCAAATACTCTTTATAGATGGGAGGGTCTTGTGGTGCTTTACCAAAATTGTGAATTGCATGACCCTGGGGTCTCATGTTTGCCCCTGGGGAGGGGGTAAACTTTACTATAGTTTATATAGGGAAATCACATTTTTGACTATTATTTGTTGGATTTGTATTGGAATTCATTCTAACTTGTATCAAATTATCAGCATGGGATGACAGTTTGATGGTATGTACATGTTGGCCCTGGTTGACCCCCAGGGGCTTGTGGGCGGGGCTAAAAAGGGTCAAATTGACTGAAATTTCAAAAATCTTCTTCTCTACTCTCAGATATGGTAGAATCAAATACTCTTCATAGATGGAAGGGTCTTAAGGTGCTTTACTAAAATTGTGAATTTCATGACCCTGGGGTCTCACGTTTGCCCCTGGGGAGGGGGTAAACTTTACTATAGTTTATATAGGGAAATCACATTTTTGACTATCATTTGTTGGATTTCTATTGGAATTCATTCTAACTTGGTTCAAATTATCAGCATGGGATGACAGTTTGATGGTATGTACATGTTGGCCCTGGTTGGCCCCCAGGGGCTGGTGGGCGGGGCCAAAAAGGGTCAAATTGACTAAAACTTCAAAAATCTTCTTCTCTACTCTCAGATATGGTGGAGTCAAACACTCTTCATAGATGAAAGGGTCTTGTGGTGCTTTACCAAAATTGTGAATTGCATGACCCTGGGGTCTCATGTTTGCCCCTGGGGAGGGGGTAAACTTTACTATAGTTTATATAGGGAAATCACATTTTTGACTATTATTTGTTGGATTTGTATTGGAATTCATTCTAACTTGTATCAAATTATCAGCATGGGATGACAGTTTGATGGTATGTACATGTTGGCCCTGGTTGACCCCCAGGGGCTGGTGGGCGGGGCTAAAAAGGGTCAAATTGACTGAAATTTCAAAAATCTTCTTCTCTACTCTCAGATATGGTAGAATCAAATACTCTTTATAGATGGAAGGGTCTTGTGGTGCTTTACCAAAATTGTGAATTGCATGACCCTGGGGTCTCATGTTTGCCCCTGGGGAGGGGGTAAACTTTACTATAGTTTATATAGGGAAATCACATTTTTGACTATTATTTGTTGGATTTGTATTGGAATTCATTCTAACTTGTATCAAATTATCAGCATGGGATTACAGTTTGATGGTATGTACATGTTGGCCCTGGTTGGCCCCCAGGGGCTGGTGGGCGGGGCCAAAAATGGTCAAATTGACTGAAATTTCAAAAATCTTCTTCTCTACTCTCAGATATGTTAGAATCAAATACTCTTCATAGATGGAAGGGTCTTAAGGTACTTTACAAAATTGTGAATTTCATGACCCTGGGGTCTCACGTTTGCCCCTGGGGAGGGGGGTAAACTTTACTATAGTTTATATAGGGAAATCACATTTTTGACTATTATTTGTTGGATTTGTATTGGAATTCATTCTAACTTGTATCAAATTATCAGCATGGGATTACAGTTTGATGGTATGTACATGTTGGCCCTGGTTGGCCCCCAGGGGCTGGTGGGCGGGGCCAAAAAGGGTCAAATTGACTGAAATTTCAAAAATCTTCTTCTCTACTCTCAGATATGTTAGAATCAAATACTCTTCATAGATGGAAGGGTCTTAAGGTACTTTACCAAAATCGTGAATTTCATGACCCTGGGGTCTCACGTTTGCCCCTGGGGAGGGGGTAAACTTTACTATAGTTTATATAGGGAAATCACATTTTTGACTATTATTTGTTGGATTTGTATTGGAATTCATTCTAACTTGGTTCAAATTATCAGCATGGGATTACAGTTTGATGTTATGTACATATTGGCCCTGATTGACCCCCAGGGGCTGGTGGGCGGGGCCAAAAAGGGTCAAATTGACTGAAATTTCAAAAATCTTCTTCTCTACTCTCAGATATGTTAGAATCAAATACTCTTCATAGATGGAAGGCTCTTCAGGTGCTTTACCAAAATTGTGAATTTCATGACCCTGGGGTCTCACGTTTGCCCCTGGGGAGGGGGTAAACTTTACTATTGTTTATATAGGGAAATCACATTTTTGACTATTATTTGTTGGATTTGTATTGGAATTCATTCTAACTTGGTTCAAATTATCAGCATGGGATTACAGTTTGATGTTATGTACATGTTGGCCCTAGTTGACCCCCAGGGGCTGGTGGGCGGGGCCAAAAAGGGTCAAATTGACTGAAATTTCAAAAATCTTCATATCTACTATATGTTAGAATCAAATACTCTTCATAGACTGACCCCATTAGGACTGATGGGTGGGGCCAAAAAGGGTCAATTTAGTTTGCCGAAATATTTCAAATCTCAGGTGACCGTTAAGGCCCTTTGGGCCTCTTGTTAAAAGAGTAGTGTATAAAATGGTGCCGGTGCAGCTTTTAAAAATGAAAGTGATCTATTAAATGAACGTTTTTGTGAAAGTAATAATATTTTTCCTTTGTATTTACCCAAAGCTCTGACCATAACTGGACCAGATACAATCAAGTTCCAGGAAACGTTGACACTGACCTGTACAAATGAAGGCCCACCTCTCTTTCCGCTGACGTGGTTTTTCTGGAAGAGTAGAAATGAAGAGATATATGTACAACCAGACCAGGGCAGATGGATGTTCAGGACTACAGTTACAGCTTCAATATCCCCAGATAGAGTAACATCCAGTGTTCTCCGGATTGAGTACATGTCCATCGGTGATATGGGTGTCTTTGAATGTCGTTCTAACCCCCGGCCGAATCCAAGTGGCCATCTCCCAGTTATAAAAGCGATACGTGTTCTTTATAGTAAGCATATTTAGCATAGCTATTTAACCGTTATTATACATAAATTCAACATTCACGAACTATAATTCGGATAACTCGATGACTTCATTTAACTCGAAGTGTTTCTCGAGATCAATTATAATAGAAAATATAGAAAACCTTGAAACATGGGTACATTCGAAACTCGAATAGTCATATAGCGATCGTTCCAGGAAGCTGACATTTACTTACTTATTTGAAATCATTGCACTGATAATAAAACGTAGTTCCTGTTAATCATAAATGTGAGTGGGAGACTTTAAACTGTCACCACTTATAAGATAAGATATAAGAGTGATGAAAACAATAGTTAATGCTTATTGTCAAAACTGTATTAGCTTTAAAAACGAATTAAAACGTGATATAATACCAAAAGGTTCTGGGGATTGCACTGAAAGTTTGAATTGGTTTCGTTCATTGTAGTAATGTTTTGAAAGTAGAGTAAGAAATTTGAAATATTTTTAAATATTATCAGAAACTGCATAAAATAAGTAGTTGTAATATATAAAATTAGATATCTATATTTTCTTTTATAAAACATGTCTTATATTAATAACTTAACAGTCGTCATCACTTCTGCACTATCACAAGGAGATGAGCCTCAGTCTCCAATGACAAACAATCACCACGCGCATCATTATCAACACACAGAGAGGCTTTCTTTAATGAACTACGATGTTGATAGGATGATAACGCAAAGTCGCATTTTATTGATTAATACATTGTTTTTATACAGGTACTTGCGTTGACCAAGACAATGTAGAAAGTGTTTTTGTGCCGATGTAAGTATGGAGATATTTACGCAGTAACAGCATGACGCTTTCTTATTGACGTCAGGGAATGGTATACATGTGAATTAGCAGATAAGACAATCAGATTCCAGTGTATTAATTGAATACTTATATCAGTGTTAAATAGGAAAATAATTTATATGTTGCTTTACCATATGGCTAATATTTAATATAAGCACATATATATATTTTAAGAAACTCAAAAGGATTTTGTTTAAATTAGTCTCAATGCTAATATGACATCATTTATGTCACTGTGGTAGCCTTTTTGATTCCTCATTTAACTGAATTCGGAATGGGGTTCTTCCCGAATATGTATGGCTGGCCATTGTATGTTTTTATTTTAGAAAAGGGTGTATTTCTGTGCGGAACATCTCTGGAGATGTCCCTTGCAGCATCACGATCTCTAATTGGAAGGACCAGTTAGTCGCCTCTGACGTCATAAACAAATATTTTGATTCTTACCGAAATGTTAGTGCCGATGAGCAGCATGTTTCGATTGGTATGTTGGAGGATCTTTATTTGTTTTATCAATTTTCTATTTAATTTCTTTTAAGCATGGCTTTGGAGTAATGATCGATCAAAGAAAAACAATTCTTTTGCTGCAAGCAAGTGATTTGATCCTGTTTGTCACTAGCGTTTTTATCCGTTTAAAACTATGTTATTTATAAATGTTTTATATTCTAAGATAGTTTTGAGATTGCTGTTGGATTTTGGCTTTAACCTAATGTTTACCGGATTATTTCTGTGAATAATGATTTTTCTGTAGGCCTGACCAACTACGATAGAGATTTCCAATGGAAACATTTTATATGGGGCAACTCTAAACGCCTGACATACACAGCCTGGTAGGTACAACGATGTCCGTAGGGCTAGTTTAACCACCACTGACCGGGTGATTTTCCCCAACAGCCAAATCAATATTTACCAGCTATTTGGTATGAATCGATTGACAAATCAACGTACCAATAGACAGGTACTTACATAACCCATTCGTTTTTCCAGGAAGAACTATGATTACCAACTTGGAAGTTGTGTAGCGATTTCACCCTCGTTAGATGTCTTCAGTAACTGGGAATATAGTAGTTGCTCTATGGAATATTCCATCTGCCTCAATTCTATTGCCGTGGAGGAGGAAACAGAACATTTACGTGAGTTTTATAAATCTATTACAAACTTTTGAATCACTGGTAGATACACTCTATATTCCTTTTGAAATAAATAAACAGTCTTTTCTTTTTGGACTCACAAACAATAGTATTAATGCAACAGTTGATAATATCGTTATTCCTATCATCAAACAATACATTTACAGAAGGAGGTGTCTTAAAAAATCCTTAAATGTCATTCATAAAATTCATAATCTTAAAATTCATATCAAACGGTCAGAACCTTTTTTTTCAAAGCAAAATTCACGAATACTTGGTGTAAATGGAAAAACTTTATTTGGCTTGATATTAATAGCCAAAACTAATTCCTGACAGTTAACAAACACTATTATATTTTTTTGTAACTAAAGCTATGCCATTATGAATATTACTACCCACATCTCTACCCTAAAGGAAACTCTTTTAATTCCTATCTCTCTACAAAAATACATAATTTATTCTTTGTTCATGTATTCAAATTAACCGCAACTATTCTCCTTGTTTCTATCACTATTTTGTTTTCTTTCTTTCCCCCTCCTCCCCTCTTCCCTTCTCTTAAATATATTATGTTTTAGTGTGAGAGTGAATATACTAGTATGTATGCATGAGTGTATGGGTGTAAATGAAACAATAAATGAATATGAATATTGATACAATGAATAAGTTTAAAACTGTTGTATGTTAGGATATATGTGTGTATGTAGGAATATATATATATATGTACTATATGTGTGAATGAGAATGCGATAGCATATGTCAATGATAAGACATTTACTTAACTTTCGTTATTATGAGCATTTCCAATTGCATTTGTTTACTTTTGACATATCTTATATTGAAATCCCTCTTTGCCATTTAAAGTAAATATGGTTTAATGTTTTCAAGCAGATGTAGTCTGTTTACATGAACTTTATCAAAACCCGATGCTTTCAAAGGGATGCCCATTGCTCGCTTGTTACTGATAATATATTGTGCTGGTAGTGTTTCTTATCACGATGTAGATAATTTAAAAAAATTACTTGAATCTGTTCAGCTTTCAATAGATTAAACTCGATGTTAATTTTTTCGAATACAAATTAGGAAAATATAAGATTCCCAGAAAAAAAACGCGTTAAAATCAAAATCGTTATCAAATTACATTCCAGCGACACGGGTTCCTGATACAAGTGAAATAAGCATGATATCCCCAAACATCCTTGACCGGCTGTTTAAATGTAGACAGACAGGAGAATACTTACTTTCCTACTTTGTGTGTGATCATCGCCCAGACTGCATGGATCAGTCGGATGAAGAAGCATGCCCAAAGTCAACGCGTAAGTGTAAAATGTTTGTCACAAGTGTTTGTTTTGTATGTCTTTGCTCCAATAAGTGCCTGCCTTAAAAGAAGTGTCGGCAGACACCGGCTATCTATGTTGGCTGGTAGGTGTCAATCTAATTTCAAATTATCACTTTTCGCGTGTTTTCGTCCACACAAACAAGCAGAAAAACCATTTAGCACAAAATAAATAAAGATATAAACAGTTTCAAAAATTATTTTCCGTTATATCCCACTGCCACCCTATTAATGTGGAGGTTTGTTTTGAAATGAAACTAACACCTGAAGATATCGCCTGTTCCAGACATTACATTGCTGTTCATCCAGTTTTTGACGTGTTAATGTCAAATGGCACCTTATATATGTAAGCGTCGTCTTGACAATTAAGGGAGACATATATCACAAGACTCAACCTCTGCTGACCTATACGCGTTCTAGCTTAGTTTTGGTTTAACCTGCTATAGCCTC
The DNA here is from genome assembly GCF_902652985.1 of Pecten maximus. Lineage (NCBI taxonomy): Eukaryota > Metazoa > Mollusca > Bivalvia > Pectinida > Pectinidae > Pecten > Pecten maximus. The sequence goes on along the minus strand of NC_047031.1, from coordinate 19,893,097 downwards.
GAATTGTAAATGTCCTTTCAGTGAAGAATGTTACATGTGGTATTAAAGCAGTCATGCTTGTAAAAGTGACTTAATTGATATAAATTTTCCAGCAAATATGAATAATATTAATTACTTCTTGTTTTAAATTAAGAATGATAAAAACGGTTATGATGATGTTTTATATTAGAAATAACAGATGTTATGTTTCGGCTAAATCCAGGAACTGTTAACAATCGAAAGGTGGTATTTCTCTCTGCGGTGAATATCACCTTTCTCGGATTAAAATATTCTTGTATTATCAATAGTTGTTTAATATGTGACTTTAAAAAGGTTAAGTACATATATTCATTTTAAATCTGAACATTATTCATATAAGTTAAAAGGTCACAAGACATACTTCCGTATCTGTTACAGGCAAAAACAACGCGATCACTTTCCTCTGTGACAATGAAAAAAATATATCCCCGAACCTGGTGTGTGATTTTTACCCCGATTGTTATGACGGCTCGGACGAGCGTGAATGTTGTAAGTTTTGTTTTACACCATTGAAAAAGTTCATTTATCTTTATTGAAAAATGATATCATTATTTAATAAAGTGAGTATCTTTTATTTATTCGGTACGTCTGTAGGGACGTTACATTTATCGCACACAAAGCGATTATTCAGTTCAAAATCAACGCAACCCCCCCAAACGCGTAAGAAATTCATTGTCATGTTATCATTGTCGAATTAATAATTTTGAGATGAAATACATTTTCTATGTGTTATTTCTTCTAGAAAATTGAGGATCTCCTCGCTATAATAACATTACTACATATGAAGACGATTAAGGTGACATATAAATACTAAACATGTAGGATGTATATTCTGTAGTAAAAACTCCTTGCTTGTCGGGTCAATGGACATGTGACAATGGCCAGTGTATTGCTGACTACGACGTCTGTGATAGTGAGGAGGAATGTTTGGACGGATCAGACGAATGGCAATCAACGTGTAACGGTATGCATTAAACACAGGGCACTCACATGTATTAGCTGCATTAAACCATTGAACTGCTTATTGATAGTTTCATACAGTGGAGTCAAAATGATTCGAACTGCATCAAGTAGCTGTTTCGTCCCCCTCATATCCAGCAGTGATGCCAGTAGGGGTCAAAAGATTGTCCAAAATACAAACAAACAAGATATCATTTAATATCCTTTTAATACAAATTGAGGTATAGTTATAGCTAAGGAGTACATGTACCTTAATTCTATTCTGATGCATCATTCTTGATACACAATCTATTGTCACTTTAAAATAAACGTTAACGTAAGATAAAGTAAACGATAACTAAACTTCAACACACAACTGTTCCGTCTATCTACAATTCTTTCGTGATGTCAAGGACTTGAAGAGTGTTGATACCTAAGAGGTGACAGGAAACTTAAAAAAGCAGGAAAGAAATGTCAACTTTAGACGGACATGTAGCCCCTTGGTTGATACATAATAAGCAATATTGGATGTTAAAGGAACATTATATCAAGCACACGTATATAGTATGGACCGTGTTACATTTCAAATGAGGAACATTTATGTTTCATTGGAGAATTCTTTTTGTTTGTCTCCCTTTTTGGTGAAGCTCCTTTTTAAATCCCAATTTTCCTTCCATGCTTTTTACACATATTCATTTTCTGCACACGGTATATCTATAACTGTTTATGTTATGAACTCATATCAGATGTATTGCTTTGTGTGTTTCTGGGACAAATATTTAAAGCCTCCCCATGTTTTCGTAACATGTAAAATTTGAAAGTCAACCAGACAGCGAAAGAATCGGGTAAACTCACAACATTACCACTTACATGGCCAACGTGAGCTTTTTAGACGAAAAGTTTAGATAGGTTAAATGTGAAAAGTCGCCATAAATTAGCAGTTATACATCTCGGCAAACCTTGCTTTTCTCTTTATAATCGGTGGCGCGCAAGGTTGATTCAAGTTGATTTCTAAACGATGTGCATTGCATACATCGTGTTTCGTTCGTCGTCGTACGCCGTCCGTAAACTTTTCACATTTCAATCTTCTCAAGTTCCACCAGTGGAATTGAGCTGAAACTTGCCTGACATGATCCACATATAATCCCGACCAAGTGTTGTTATTTTTCGGGTCGGTCCGAAATCCAAGATGGTCGCCATAGCCGCCATCTTGAAATAACACGTTTTAAACTTCTTCCCCAGTTCCAACGGTGCCATTTAGCTGGAAATTGGTGAGGATATTAAGGATGGAGACCAAACAAAGTGTTGTTATTTTTTGACTTCGTAAAATCTTTGACATGGCAGCAATGGCGGCCATTTCAGGAAAACCATGATTGCGCAATCATGGTTTTCCTGAACAACACCTATTTCAAACTTCTCAAATTTCACCGGATGATCCTGAGTGGTCCTTACCAAGTGTTGTTATTGATCATGTCGGTCAGAAATCCAAGATGACCACTGTGGAAGCCATTTTGAAAAACACATTTTAAAATTTTAAACTCAGTGTTGTTATTTTTCGGCCTCGTTAAAACATTGACATGCAGCCATGGAGACCATTTTGTAACATGATTGTGCAATCATGGTTTTCCTGAACAATGGCTATTTCAAACTTATTTCAAATTCCACAACTGGGATTCAGCTTTAACTTACCAGAAACGATCCTGAGATAGTCCAGACCAAGTTTTGCTATTTATTGGGTCGGTGAAAAATCCAAAATGGCCACCATGACCAACAGTGCCACTATATACTTGCTACAAAAAATACATACTGCAATAATATAAGGGTCTTTAATTAAGAGTCAGATGATCGCTAAGGCCCTTGGTTTCATAAGGGATTATGAAGTTTTCCCTTTAGTTTGATAAATATAAACAAAATCATAAGGGGCTATGCTGATGGACTTTTAGCAGGTTGAGAGTAACGGTCGTATATGTTGCCCATATTGCGTGATCGGAAAAGATGACTTCATTTGGTATCTTCTTTTTTCTGTCCTTTGCATTTTCCAGTTTTTCCTCTGTTTTTTCCTTGCCTCACATTTTGCCTTGAGTTGACATAAAAGGCTTTGGGTACCAATATTACCTAATCAAGACAAACCAGTGTTTTTTTTTTTAAATGGTAGTTTATACTTCTATAGAGGTAGGTTGTCTTCAACAGTATGCTCATCGAGGTAGTACATTTGGTTTGGTTTGGTTTATTTTGTTTAACGTCCTATTAACAGCTTAGGTCATTTAAGGACGGCCTCCCGTGCGTGCGACATGTATGCGTGTGGTGAGTGCGTATGTGTGTTTCGGGAGGCTGCGGTATATTCGTATTAAGTCTCCTTGTGATAGGCCGGAACTCTTGCCGATTTATAGTGCTACCTCACTGAAGCATACTATCGTGGACATCCAGCAGTACATGGGCTTCCAAGACATACGCACTCACCCTCACACACACCCCTCCACTACTTTGTTTTCCATGTTTGAATTCGAAATGATTAGTAGGGTAATTCTCCAACTACGGGACAATTACTGTCCATGACAAAAGAAGTGCTTAAAATATTCAAATTACCCTATGTTTTTAATGACAGTAACTTTAAAAATACATGAAACGCACATCTATGAATAAAAATGACAAACATATTCTCTAATTTATTTTTTTTCGGTGTGTCAACTTATGGCATTCCATATTATCGACCGTAACGGTAAAATGTCCTTGAGTATGCTACTATTGTTTGTTGAACTTGCTTGATTTAAACTATGAAGTAAGTTTTAATGCCAAATGAAATGTGCGGTAAATAAACTAATATTCTTTCTCTAAAACACTCATTTAATGAGATTATGTGTTGAATTTTATATAAAAATATCACTAAATCCGTGTCCGGGGTTTCTAATATCCGTACCGTTACAGATAAACAAATTCCGGATTTTTAGGGACGACACCCGTTTTCAAAATTTCCCGCTTAGACAACTTTTATTTCGTTCTTTTAAAACAACATGGCCGAATAAGAAGCATTGAAACAACCTCTCACATCGCAATTCAAGCCCAGGTAAGAGTTTTACGTGCTTTGAGGTAACCATAATGTGTCTGTACCGTTCCTTACTTATATGTATCAAAACATGTCAATCCTGAAATATGTGTTGTTCTATACAAAATGTCCATTTGAAAAGAAAACAACTGTCGTTCCAAATACTCTCCCGCCATGTGTTTGGGGCCACCAAGGGGTAAAACTTATGAAAGATGTCCACTCCGTTACGGTCGATACCGTTACGAATAACTTTGTAACGGTACGGACGATACCGTAACGGTAGGGACGTACTGAACAATTCAGTCCTTTTATGATAACTTGGTTTCTTATCATGCAATATATTTGAACATATTTTATAAGATTTTTACATAAATGCCTTAACACTGTTAAAAATTTGACTCATATTCCTTGTAATGTGCAAGTAAGTACGACCTCCTATATGCAATGTACATGCAACATGTATATAGGCTCTATACACAATTTATAAATCCTGTAATTAATGTAGAAAATTAATGCCAGTGGTAAATGTAATTGATCACTTGCTGATAATACTTTTTTCAGAGTATGGAAAAAGAGCTTCGCAGGGCAACTATTCTACAGGAAAACGAAATAGACTGCTGTCTTGAAAGTTTTGATATCCAACAAAATTTGTGTATGTACCACATTTCAAATTCACCAGACATCTGGTGGAAGTACAGTGGTAGCTATTATTTACTTCAAGAAGATAAGTTAAAACTGCTCCAGAAAACTATACGGCTTTACTATGGGGATGTCAGCCGCAGAGCGCATGCGGCGTTTCGCCAACGCATAAAAAGTGACAGTCAGTCTTATGAGGAATACAAACAAAAAGAGAAGAACCGGTACAAAAACAGAAAACGTAAAGGAGATATAAAACTTATTGCTGATTGTAATGACAGAGAAAAAAGACAGAGAAGGAAAAAGTGGAGAAAAGAAAAGATTGAGAAAGGAGTAAAAGAAAAGAATAGCTGCAATCACACCGGTAGTTAACAACACGCCTCCGCATTCCCCGACTGTCGGAACGAATACTAGTACTCAGTCGTCACGTCAAAAAATACAGGGTTTGGCAATACGGAAAAAGAACATGAAAAAAATGAAGAAAGAATTCCAGAAAATAAATGAGGAACTGAGAGCCGAGCAAAGGAAATCGGACAAGTATAGAAAACGCTGCGAACGACTATTAAAGAAATCATCGACAGAAAATTCGCCTCGAATTCGCGTCGATGCCAGGAAAAAGAAGGAAATTCTTTTTAGTAGCGTCGTTGTTAAAAACATACAGCAACGAATGAAAAGCCTTAAATCAGAGAAACAGCGTCAAATGGTATCAAAACTATTATCATTTGACCTTTTAAAAAAGTATCGTTTGATGCACTTTGCAAAGCAATGTAACATTTCGTACAAACGCCTAAAAGCTAACGCAAACCGATCAAAGACGATCACTTCTGAACGCAAAAGGCAATGTAATGTTATAAGTGAAGAGACAAAGAAAAGGGTGACGACTTTTTTTGAGCTAGGCAGTAGCTCCAGACTCCTACCAGGGAGGCGAGACACAATAACAAAGCAAGGGTTAAAAAAACAAAAGAGGTTGCTAAATGATAACTTGTTACATTTACACAAAAAATATACAAGTGAAAACCCCAATAACAAGGTTTCATATTCAATGTTTTGTAGGCTTAGGCCGTTTTGGGTTGTCAATCCATCATGCAATAACCGAGATACTTGTATCTGTAAGCTTCATGCTAACATACAATTTAAGCTTAATCGTCTGATTGAACAAAAGGTCATACCCAGAAAAACTGTTAATGAATATTGTGCGGAATTGTGCTGCAAAGAAAGTACAAAGGAGTGTATGTATAGGGAGTGCTTGAAGTGTTGTGACAAGGTTTTGAGTTCGAATAAAAATATGTTTGAGGAAGGAAAGCAAGTTTGGGTGTATAGTTGGAACAATAAAGTTGAGGAAAGAGAGAGTGTAAAAGCAAACGGAGAGACAAGTAAGATTAAAGTACACATAACTGTCAAAGAAAAGCAATATTACACTCTTCAAAATTTGCTAGATGAAACCAACGCGGATTTCAAAAAACGAATTTGCAGACACGAGTATAACGTACGCCATCAGTTAGAACAAATACGCTGTCTGAAGGAAAATCTTGCACTCAATGAATGTTTGATACATGTTGATTTTTCAGGAAATTTCTCGTGTAAACTAGCAGAAGAAGTTCAAGGCATGCATTTTGGGGCCTCGCGGAATCAGGTTTCTCTTCATACTGGGGTCTTGTACGAGCATTCGGAAAAACCGTCGTCGTTTTGCACCATGTCGTCATGTACGCGACACGATCCCCCAGCAATATGGGCGCATTTGGATCCCATTCTGATTGAAATAAGAGAAACAAAACAACATATCGATACAATTCATTTCATTTCCGACGGTCCTACAACACAATATCGATCAAAGAAAAATTTCTTTCTAATGAAGGATAGAGTCCATCGTGTATATGGCTTTAAGTACGCTTCTTGGAACTTTAGTGAGGCTGGTCATGGCAAAGGCGCACCAGATGGCGTGGGTGGTCTTGTCAAACGGAAAGCGGACCAGGCGGTGTCATTCTGCAAGGATATAACGGATGTGCATGACATGTATGAGTTTTTGGTCAGTGAACAAATTGCCGTCAAATTAATCCTAGTCAAAGAATGCGATGTAAACGAAATATCGCGTACTTTACCGAACAATTTTAAACCTGTTCCGGGTACGATGAGAATCCATCAAATTCTCACCAACAGTGATTCGTCTCTCATAACCGTGAGAGATCTGTCCTGTTTCTGTCAAAAACCTAGCAAATGTGCATGTTTTGCTCCGAAATCTTTAACCATTACAAACCAATTGCCTAGCGAAAACACCACACCGAACCTCGGTTCAGAAGCCAATGCTATCACGAGTGTCGAAACTACAAGTGCTAAAACCGTTTCAACTAGTTCTGAGACTCCCAACGCAAATACGGTAACGAGCATCGCGATTTCGGACACCATTACAGAACAGAATCAGGTAAATAACAAGACACGGTGTTATGGTCCTATCCCTGAAGGCGGCGTGGACATAGATGCTTTTGGTGAATGGTGCGTTGTAAATTACGAAGGAAAAGTCTTTCCTGGTATCATTTTAGATGTTGATGAAAACGACGTAGAAGTGAAAGTGATGCATAGAATCGGAGTAAATAGATTCTTTTGGCCTCTCCTTGACGACGTCCTTTGGTACGAACATTGTGATGTCATCACAATGATTCCAGAGCCTTCAGCTGTTACCAAACGGCATGTTCAAATATCGCCCGATATTTGGAAAGAACTTACTAAAAAGTTTGAATAGATGTGTAGACTAGTAGTAGTATGGGTTTTTCGCCCTAAGCATTTTCGTTCAAGGTCATATTGCGTTTTGATTTTGTAAGTTGAAGTTTATAGTGTTAATTGTTCAGAGTGAGTTTGATCAAGATGGAAATTATCCAAGTTTTGTATTGTGTGTATTACTGAAAGTTTATTCATGTTGCAAATGAAATGTCGGTATTAGATTCGCTTTATGTTGCTGCAGAAATCAGAACTAACAAAGGACTTCAATATGTAACATCTCGTACACACAGTATTATGTTTGTATGATTGAATCCATAAATGAATGATTGCAGAACAGAAAAACGCTCATGAAATGTACTGTTCAAGATTTTTCACCAAATAAATTCATTACTTAATTTTCAGAACATTTTTGTAGTTTTATCTGTGTAGTTTTGTCTGTAAGTCCTTACCGTTACACATTCGTCTATACCGTTACGCACAAGTCCCTATCGTTACGGCCCACACTTCTTGGATTTCGGAAAATAATTCAAATAACTCTTTACTAAAATGATGTCTAAAGCAAACGTAAGCATGAGCAAGGCAACATGAACTACCTAAGTCGGTTTGAATTATCAATACAGACACAATCCAAACAAAAACGTCTGTCGTAATGCATGGCATTTAAGTCAACACTCCAAAAAGCGACACAATTTTAGAAAAAAGAAGTATTTAAATTATATTTCCATCTATTCATATCCTTGTGAATGTAAAAGATATTTCATTCCTGTATATCTAATTATCTACACCAGTTTCGTAGTTCATTAATTTACGGTCACATATAAAAAATGTCCGTAACGGATTGGACATTTATCCGTTACGGATAGTATAATGACGTCACCATTATGACGTCACATGACGTTATTTAGCAAACCCGTCATTATTTATGGCTTTTATAAACATTAAGCTTTCAAATGATGGTGTACTTAGAATTTTCTATAGTTGCTTTCTTTTGTCAGTCCCCTTCTGCTAAAATGTCCAGTAGTTGTAGAATTACCCAGTAGCATGTACACAGCTTTTCCATGCTACCTCCATCTGGTACGATACCTAAACTTCATATTTGTGACAAATGTAGCTCTTTTTTTGTCTTTTAATCTTTGCTTAGGTCCAATGCTATGTTTCTGCTATAACATAGTGTTTGATATAAGTAAACTTTATATGTTATTCAACAATTGCGAAACAAGTAAAAAGCAGGTTGTATTAATCTCGATTATTGTTGTTGGTCTTGATGGAAGTCTGCAAAGACATTTATATTGGAAGGAAATATATCCGATCGTTGGTTTGATGACCATCGCTATCACAAAGACTTTAACCATTGCTACTATGATTTAGATTTTTTAGGCATTGCAATGCTGTCATTGTCCAAAGTGTACTCCACAGCCAGTCGACATGTTCCGGCGTATAGAAAGTGTGATAATATTCCTGATTGTCATGGAGGAAAGGACGAGTACTTTTGTATCAATAGCAACCCGACCTATTCTTGCTCGACACATTGTCCAGACAGATCATGTATTGATGAAAACGTGAGAGTCCATCTAGGGACTAGTGGTGGGTACTTGATCTGTTTAGATGTTCTTTATCATTTCATGAATTAGCGAGATATTTAATATTTAAAATCTTTACAGTACTATTGCATATATTAAGAACAGGGCATTTTATAATGTTTCTCGTGGCTGTTTCCTGCTTTTCGATGAATATTGAATATATAACAACAAAAGTCGTAATCGATAAAATGATATATCTGAGAAGAAAATATGATCTGTAAACCAAGCTATTAACATCTTCTTTTTTCAAAGAACATCTAAAACGATATCAGTCATTAGTGTTAAAGAGAAGCATTTCATCTGTTAATACACTAGAGTTCAGCAACTATATATTCCATAAATCAGCTGTATAACCGTTACAAAGTATTTGCAAACCACAATACATTTTGACATCTTTAATGCTGATGTTTATTACTCATACTAGCCCTGTTTTAAAACAGGCTGTTGATTATTTGACATGTAGAATGGGTTTCTGGCGGTACCGCAGATATCCCTCCCTCCATGGTGCTATGCTGTTATGTTGTTTCCCGTGCGTGTGACATGCATGCGTGTGGTGAGTGCATGTGTGTGTTTTGGGAGGCTGCGGTATGTTCGTGTTAAGTCTCCTTGAGATAGGCCGGAACTTTTGCCGATTTATAGTACTACCTAACTGAAGCATATTGCCGAAGACAACCAGCAGCACAACCCACCCGGTCACATTATACTGACAACGTGCGAACCAGTCGTTCCAATCCAAATATGCTGAGCGTTAATCAACTACCATTTTTAAAGACTGGTATGTCTCGGCCAGGGGACAGAACAAAAAACCTTCCTCACAGGGGCGAACGCTCAACTAAAGGCCAAAAGTGAGGCATTGTCAAGGGAGACATCATTAGGAAGAAGAAAGTTAAGACAGAAGAGAAAAGATAAGATCCCAAGTTTAGTCGCCTCTTACGATAATGAAATGGGGGCAGCAGGTAAAACTCTCGCACCCTACCGGCAGGGCAAGATTCTGATCATACTGCGACAACTATTTTTACAATGTTTGTGAGTAAATATAAATGTGAACAAATGAAAACGAAAATTGCGTTTTCTTTGTTGAGTGTTTTATGTATGTAATCTGTATATTATACACTTTACTTTTACGTTGTTGTTAGGTAGTGAAGAAGTCCGTTGCTCCTACAGCCCAGACATGACACAGATGGCATGGCCATTTCTCGTCAATATCAAATTGGCAGTGGAAGAATGTTACTTCAGAGATAACGATGTCTTCTCGATAGAAATCGAGTTATTGTCTGAACAACCGACGTCGATCAAGTATAAAAATGAACAAATTCTGAGGAAATTATTGTCGCGCTCACGACATTGTCAACAGCAGGTGGATGTTTGTATCCCCGTTCACTCCCTACATACATTCCTCCAATTCACCAGTGACATGGACGGACGGCATATGCGCAACTTAACCTATTGTGGAAATGTCGGGAAAATGTGTGATGCAAATTATGAGTAAGTATAATCTGAGTGTCATTTGTTGCTGTGGTTTTGATTTTGTTCGATATCAAAAGTATTGAGTAACTTACTTTAAAGTTAAATGGGAAATTATTACGCTGGTTCTTCTCAAACTAATTTCTCTATTTGAAACCAATGACCACGGAAATATTTCGGGGCTTTATTCTTATTCGATGATTTTTATAGCAAATGGTTTTGGTAATACACGGGTAAAATACCAAAGTCTTTTAAACCTCGATACGATTCTTGAAATTTGTAACAATTTGACCCATGGGGTCTCCTGGAAATTAAGATGTTCAGAGTAATTTTTACTTTTCAACCATATGAAAATACAAACATCCCATTATGATTTTGAAGTTTCTTTTAAAACTGCATGAGTCATTTGCTTATATACCTTTGAATAAGGACATAGGTCAAAATAGTTCAATATACATGTAGGTCACACGGACGGACAAGCACATGAATAAAAACACTATAAAACATATCTTTTTATATGCAATAATATCAATTTAAATATATGGACGAAATTATGAACATGTATAAATATCAGGAAAAATAATGTCACTTTTATATCACAAAAAATGACATTGATTACGTTTATATTGGTGATCAGCTGTGATAAATCTGCAGATGTGCATCCAGCCTTTTTGTATCCAAGATTTCGGTTGCCACTGTAGCCGGTAATTACCAACAGGTTTTCTTTTTCAAAACAACTCCAAAACTGGTGATCCGATTCCAATGAACTTTCACACAAATATGTAGGGTGATGATATTGGTTGTTATGGTAACAGGTCATTATTTACAGGTTTTCGGATGAAGAGCTAAAGCCCCTTAGTCGTTCGGCTCATTTTATATTCATCCAAAAATGAATTCTAAATTTGAAAAAATATCAAAATGCTATAAATTATACTTTGCAAAAACAATGGGAGGGGGAGCGGAGGTATTTGTCAGCCATCGGCTTGCAGATCTGGTTATTATAGGAGACTTGTTCCTCAGAAGTAAATACACTGCATGTAATGTCTATTTTAGTAACACATATTACCCATATTACTCGCCAATGAATTATGTTAATGTCCTCACAATTTTCTCAAATCAAGCTTAGCATAACATATTTAATTGTACTAGGAAAGCTGAAATCGTCGCGAAAGACAAACTTTGCCCAAAAATGCGACTCATGACTAAACCTCTCTCGGTCTACGTCAAGAGATGTAACACTCACACGCAGTTCACGCAAAAACTATCAAATACTGAAATTTCTGCTACTAGTATGTGTTTTCTTTATGTGAAACAGCATTTATACTATGTTTTGTGTCTATTATTAAGATATATATTATTTGCCTTTCCTTGAAAGCTGTATTAGAGGACCAGATGCGAATAAAACGTCATGCCCTGGAAAGAAAACATTGATGACCGGTGGCGATGTTCCGATTCGCTGGATCCAACTAAAACGTACCCAAAAATCATCAAGATTTATAGTATATATTTCAAATCTCATCTGTACTGAAGGTAAGCACTAATATTCTAAATGGGAGCATATTGTGTGTCTTCTATTTTATATCTATAACAGTAATTTAATATCAATCTGATCTATCTCGTGATTGCACATTTTCGATCGATCAAGATTGGAAAGGAAATTTTGTTCTTTTTTACAAAGGGAATGTTTTAATGATGAAACAGAATTAAATAGTTATAAAAATAAAAACGATATACTACATCTGTATGTGTAATATATAACCAAAAAACACCATGTAACTACTACCAAATATTGGTATTTTACAAGTATGATAATAGAATGAAAGTTGTCCATCTGGTTAAGGTTCTTGAAACATGTCGACCAATATTCGGTTTCTGTAAAACATTTTAAGCGACCTCAAAGCCTAATTTCTTAATAATTTCTATACTTGTTTTCCAATGATTGAATTCGAGAGTACGCTTCCGTGAGGTAGCGATGTGAAGTCGGCACCACTAAACCTCCAAAAACACATCCACATATGTATCTCGCGCACAGTGGAGGCTGTCATTAAATAGACGTAGCTGTTGATAGGACATTAAACAATACTAAACCAAACCAAACCAAACCAAACCAGATTCAATTTATAACGTTAAATACTATAATTGCATGGTTAGGTGATACAGCGCTAACACACTTGTCATTAGCTTAATCGGCCGGGGTTCGATTCCCCGATCTGGCGTACAAAAGTGTTACGGAACCTGCTGGGATTTCCCCCAGGTACTCCGATTTCCTCCCACAGTTTGACCCCCTCGTGCACTTCTTGGTTTGGTTTGGTTTGGTTGATTTTGTTTAACGTCCTATTAACAGCTAAGGTCATTTAAGGACGGCCTCCCGTGCGTGCGACATGCATGCGTGTGATGAGTGCGTATGTGTGTTTTGGGAGGCTGTGGTATGTTCGTGTTAAGTCTTCTTGTGATAGGCCGGAACTTTTGCCGATTTAAAGTGCTTCCTCACTGAAGTATACTGCCGAAGACACCAAGCTCGTGCACTTCTAAACGGGCCTACAAGCGTGATTTCTAAACGGGCCTACAAGCGTGATTGATATCAGTAAGGGCCAATTCTAAAAAATCACCTCTTTACCTAATGTCGTAACTACGATTGTATTATGACGATATCATCTGTTGTTCATGGTTTCTACATCCAAAGATGAAGACCTGATCGACTCGAAATATTTTGAGCCCCAACTTCTGTGTCAGAACGGGATGAGTTTTTATCCACATCATCGGTGTTTGATGGACTTTGACGTCACTGGTGAACCAAGCGCATGTCGGGACTTGACGCATATACAAAATTGCGGTAAATTAAGATAAACTTTCATTTCCGTCTGATTGATAAAGCCACGTCGTTAGCATTTCCCTTGGAAAAACCCAATGCCATAGGTTAAGGTCATCCCACTCGGACAAATCCTGCTGCAGGTGTCTACTAATTATTGTAGAATATGTTAAAGTTGAATTAAGAATTTGATCGGTGTTACAAAAGTACTAGTTAAATAAAAAATTGATGTAGGCACAGGTCTACCGAGTAGTTTTCTTTAAACAGTATTGTTAAGGGTGAATGGATATCAGAATAAAAAGGCAAAAAAATTTGATTATTTTTCATTTTCCTTTCAGAAACGTTTACTTGCCCAGCAGACTTTTTTAAATGTCCACACTCCTACTGTGTCCATGTCAGGTTATTGTGTGATGGCGTCCCACACTGTCCGAATAATGAGGACGAGCAACAGTGTGGTACGTCTATAAGCTATGTGTGACGTCATACTCCGAAATTCAAACATTCACGACGGGAAATGGTCCATTCTATTGTTAATGTTTATGGTTGTGAAAGTGCATTGGTCAAATTTCTGAATTTAATGTAATTGATAACGCTTTCATAAACGATTATCTACAATTAGTATCAATATAATAACGTTTATAAAACAGCTAAAAATGCGACATTGTCCACTGAACCATCTTTGTATCATTTTGATATGAATGACACAGTTTTTAAGGCTGGCACACCATATCCTGCACTAACGATTCAATGTTAAATGATTTAACATTATACAAAGATACATTTAAATCTGTTATCGTATTCATTTTTTCAGATTCCTTCATTTGTCCCGGATATTTCCGGTGTCACAGGAGTAAAACATGTATACCAATAGAACAGGTTTGTGACGGGGTTGGTCACTGTCCCGAAGCTGACGACGAACGCCATTGTGACGTCAACTGTCCAGACGGCTGCTCCTGTGAGGGCTTGGTATTTCACTGTGAAGACATTACAGTTAATAGATCATCCTTATTTCGTGAACTTCCGAGAACGACACGAGGATTAAATGTGAAGATTCGTCTTTCTGACTGGGCTGGACACCTTCCACTTACGTTCCCTGCTATTTTGTCACTTTCCATGCAACACTGTCAAATTAATTCACTTTTCTTTGGCAACCATTCTGTTTTAACTGGTCTAGAATCTCTTATTACCTTTGACCTTAGTTATAACGATATACACACTATACCGGCAGACACATTCGCAATACTTTCGAATTTGGAATATCTCATTTTGAATCATAATCCTATTGTCAGTTTGGAAGACATGGCGTTTTCAGGTTTACATTTACTGAAAGAGTTAAACATTATTGGTTCACAACTCCGCTATCTCTCTTCGAACACTTTTCTTGATATTGGTGCTCTGATTTATTTGAATCTCAGCTCAAACCAAATAGAAAATATAGGCCACGGCACATTTAACAACCTAGCTTATGTCAAGACACTTGATCTACGTAACAATAATATACGGCTAAAGGAACACATGTTCCAGGGTCTATCAAGCCTCAGAGTTCTGTATGTCGACTCCTACACTCTTTGTTGTGCTAAACCTGCCTCGGTTACGGATCCGAACTGTTTCTCTCCGCGTGACAGTATCTCGTCCTGTACAGATCTGATCCGCTTGTCTGTTTTACGAGTTGCTCTTTGGATAATTGGGCTATGTGCAGTCCTTGGGAATTTGTTCGTTTTAGTTTATCGCTTTAAGTACGACAAGGCTAATCTGAAGAAAAGTTACTCCGTTTTTGTCATCAATTTGGGCTTGTCAGATATCCTGATGGGAATTTATATGATAATAATTGGCATTGCTGATGCGGTTTACAGAGATCGCTATGTATGGGAGGAGAATGCTTGGCGACGCAGTACTGTGTGCACAGTTAGTGGGATTTTGTCCACCATATCAAGTGAGGCATCCGCTTTCACCATTCTTTTTATAACGCTTGATAGAACTGTGGCTATTGCTTTACCATTTTCATTACGGCAATTTACAATGAAATCTGCTATAGTTGCTTCTGTGACTCTATGGATTATATCCATAGTGATAGCTGTACTTCCGGTGTTTACCTTGAATGATTACTTCCGGGGAGAGTTTTATAGCTCTTCTGGTGTATGCCTTGCACTTCCATTGTCAGACTCCGCAACACCTGGTTCGGAATATTCAGTAGCTATCTATGTGGGACTGAACTTTGTCATCTTCCTTGTGATAGCAGTTTGCCAGGTTGTCATATATCGAAAGAGTCGAACTCACCTGGCACTGAGAAATACGACAAGAAGACAGAAAGCGGACATCACTATAGCAAAAGGACTCGCCACTGTTGTTGCTACAGATTTTTTCTGCTGGTTTCCTATTTGTGTCTTAGGTGTGTAAGTTTTTTTTAGACCTTCGTCAGTGAAATACCATATACTTAGGGGTAGATAAATAGCAGATCCTGTGATATTTTTGCAAATTGTATATCAGCTCTGGTACAAATTGAAAAGTAACTTCAATTACAAATTTCATCAAAATCCATTGAACCATTCAGAACTAGCGATTTAAAAGTTTTACCTCAATTCCCAATATTGGGCCCCGCCCCTAAGGCGTCCGGGGTTCACACCCACTATTTATGCAATTATGATTCCCCTTCACCTAAGGGGGTTTCAGAAAAAAATTCGCCTGTTGTTACAAGTGTATATGTCTAACCATGTTGGTGATGTTTTTAATATATTGTAGGCATATGGACCTCATTTGGAGGTAGTTTGTCGGGGGATATGTACGCTTTGGTGATGGTATTGGTGTTACCGATAAACTCCGCACTTAATCCGTTCCTCTACACATTTGCTAACACGTGGAAGAACATAAAGGTATCCAATATTTTCATCGTACGAGTATGTTAAGACAGGAGTGTTATTTCGGACTACAAAAGTAGCTATAAGAACATATAACCTTTTGGGGTGCCCTGCTGAATGTCTTACGCATTATGTTTCAATAGGTAGTCGGCATCAGTTCGCTATGACAAGGAGACTAACACGAACATACAGAAACCTTCTTAAATAAGCACATTCACCACAACTCATGTGTTTGGGTTTTTAACACGTTGCTTCACGAACAAAGCCGAGTGGAGGCAGGTGGCTGCTATCGACAAGTCTGCTTACGAACTTCAACATGCATTTCTGTAGGACGTACTATATAATTATGTTATTGTTTTGAAGTGATTAAGGTATTTCAATAGTCTGTTTAAGCACTGTACTGATACAATGAGACTGACCACTAGTCTTTTATTTAGAGATGTAGACACAAGGAACTACAAGGAAGTCCCTCCTCAAAATGTCCCTAGTTGTTCAAGGGGCACAAAAACAGCAGACAAATGAAACTGCACAAATGCACAGCCAATAACAATGAACTGGAGTAACCGATACACATAGTGTGGTGTATTTGAGCTTTTAATGAAAAGAGGTAACAATGCATGAGAAACTAATGAGAGCAAAGGGACGCATAACGTTTTAACTGTATATTAACATTCCGTAGGTCCTGACTAGAATGCTGAAGTAATGCTAATTGTGTCGTGACTTTGTTATTACAATTTTCTGTTACAGAGCCATCGTCGCCGACATTCCCATTATGGACTCGATAAATCAGGTAGGTAGTAAAAGGATCTTGGTGGGAATAACAATCAGTATGTAATTATTTGCATCATATTCTGCTGACACTCAAATAGTGAAACACTATTTAACAATCATTCAGTATTTCACAAAGTAAAAGAAACTTTATCCAAACTGGATTTAGACAAAATGAAACATGTTACTTGCTTTGAAATAATTAATATTTTGTATAAAGATGAACTCATTTTTGCACGTAAAATCATTTATTTTTCAGAAACAGAGATGACCAATGTTGTTTTAGACGTAATGAAAACTTTCCGCCACAAAAAGGGAAGCAATGCTCTTAAGGATTATCTACGTGACTCCGAAACAGATTTACGAGTGACAAATGCGTTCAACATCGTCTATCACTTATCGGCAAATTTGGTGTACCTTCACAAACAAGAACTTGTCCATGGAAATATTTCTGCTGAATCAATAGAAATATCTTTGAATAATGACGTAAGTAATATATTCATTAATTGATGAAACTTGAAAGATGTATAATTCACTTAATGGACTTGAGATGTCCCCCAAAATAGTTTTTATTTGTATTTACGAGCACGCTGCCTTTATAAGATTCATGCCCTCATATAAGCCTGTACTTTCTGCCTGCCATTCCCTATTGGTGATTGGTGTAAATATGTCTTTCCGTTTACAGAAAGTGATGTGTATCCTAACAATACAAATATGTGTTATCGTTTAGAGAGTGATATGTTCTAACAACAAATTATACGTGTGCTGTTTACGAGGCGTGACAGATGTTGTATTCTCACGATACAATATATGTATTTCTATTTGTAGAAAGTGACGGATCCAGTATTACCACACTTTATTTTTCTGCATACAGGGAGTTGTCAAATGCAGTGTTCGTTCTAATAGTCTGTGTTTCCGTTTACAGAGAGTACCTTTGCTGTGTTCTCCCAATACTTGTGTTCGTTTACAGAGTGACGAATGCAGAACCAACAATGTGTTTTTTTGTTTACAGGGAGTCACAGGTGCGGTATGCTCGCTATATTTGTTTCCGTTTTCATAGAGTGTCAGATGCATTTTTCTCACAATAAGTGTGTCTGTTAGAGACTTCACACGAACATACCGCAGTCTCCCAAAATACACATACGCACTAACCACACGCATGCATGTCGCACGCACGGGAGGCTGTCCTTAAATGACCTTAGCTGTTAATAGGATGTTAAACAAAATAAACCAAACCAAACCAAACTGTTTACAGAGAGTGAGGAATGTAGTATTCTTACAATGTGTGTCCGTTTACAGAGGGTGACGGATACAACATTATTACAATGTGTGTCCGTTTACAGAGGGTGACGGATACAACATTATTACAATGTGTGTCCGTTTACAGAGGGTGACGGATGCAGTGTCCTAGAAATATGTGTCCATTTACAGAGAGTGAAAGATATGGTATTCTCACAACATGTGTCCGTTTACCGGGAGTGACGGATGGAGTATTATTACAGTGTATGTTCGTTTACAGAGGGTCACGGATACATTATTCTCGCAACGTGTGTACGTTTACGGAGAATGACGGATGCAGTGATATCACAATATGTGTGTCTGTTTACAGAGAGTGACGGATGCGGCTTTCTCAATGGATCATGACCAAGTGCCTGAAGATTCCGGACAATTAAACGATATCTACGATCTTGGTATGGTAGTGAAGGTACTGCTGAGGAATATCAAACTTCCATAGACACGTCATCAGGCCTGGATGTGACGTAATCAGACGCTAAAACTTATATTATCAAGTGTAAATTCCTGTTAAGTGGGACGCATGCGATGTTGTATAGTCAGAATACATACAAAGACAAAAACATATAGTCTCAATGTACCATCAAGTCATTATTTTCAAAGGAAACACATTTACAACGTGCATAGTCGTACCAACTAACATATATGGACACAGTAATTCGCGATTGATTCATTTATCACCAGATAAATGCCAGTATAGAGAAGACACGCCTTCTTTATGGATCAGAATAGTAAACTAACACGACAGAAAGATGCCATCGAAGTTGCGAGAGGACATTATTGTCACTCGTTACAGTAGACAATAGCTATATACGGTGACCTAAGAAAATCCATGTTCTGTAACACGCTCTGTTAAACGAGTACATGTCATTTCGGATATCAGAGATGAACACTGTACTATAATGATGTATATACGTGTATTCCGAATTTGTTATAAACACTGGATAACCCATGGTCCATGTAAAATATCTACACAATGGCGGTTGTTCACTTGGTACATTTAAACAAAGAAATACAATTAAGTATTCAGACAAGACACTATCAAATTAAGTACTCAAACAAGACACCATCAAACTAAGTACTCGAACACGACACTATAGAATTTAGTATACAAATAAAACAATTTCACACTAAGTCAACAAACAAGATACTATCAAAGTACTCAATCAAGACACTATCACACTAAATGCTCAAACAAAACACGATCAAACCAAGTACTCTAACAAGACAATATCAATCTAAGTACTCAAACAAGACGCTATCAAACTAAGTTCTCAAACAAGACATCATCAAACTGAGTACTCAAGCAAGACACTATCAAACTTGGTATTCAAACAAGTCACATTTAAACTTGGTCCAGTCGACGTAAATACACCGGATTTTATTATGAAATCTTTACAATATATATAAATGTAGTAAATATTTAAAGATTTGCTTGATTTGTTTTGTTTAAGCCATTAACATATGTGTAACTGAATGTCTGACAGGAACATGCGTGAAGTGTATACTTGTGTGTTGTGGGCGGCACTAGTATGTCGTGTTTGTCACCCTGTGTTACCACAGGCATTGGGGAATGAAATGACTAAATGTAATTAATATAACAACCTATAAATGAGGTATTTATTTGCTATGTATCAACTATTTATCATTATCTATTTATCATTATATATTTATCACGTGATATTAACAAGAGCTTTGGCATCATAACGAAACTGAAATTCTGACTCATTTTCAATAAAACGATCACGCGATAAGAAGATAAAGACCGGTTGAGATAAGTTTTAAATGTACCATGCGCATAAGACCAGACCCTTCAGAAGAGTAAACGTCTCTGCTGTATTGACAAGACCACCATTAATATCTAGGTCAAATTCGGGTTAAGTTCTGATCTATCATGAGTCATAGTATTCATAACAAACAATCTGACATTTTTAAGGATTTGTCAAATCATTTTATTTACTATTACTATTTTACCAATATTTTTCTCGGTGTATGGCGAATTTCATCTTTGCGACTATTTGTCAATGTTGTGAAAAAGTTAATAAAGTTGTAATTGCAATGCAATCTACCTTATTTATTAAATTTGAATTCGCATTTTTTTCCCTCACGGGGACAGGAGTTTGTGGTTCTTCTAATCGAATCTACTTTACATTACGATTATTGGGATTTACCTTGATCTTAATCAGACGGTCAACCATTGAAGCTAAGCTATACTGTGCCAATACTAAACCATTTAAGCTAAGCTATACTTTGTCAATACTAAATCCATTTAAGCTAAGCATAGTTTGTCAAAACTAAGTCCATTTAAGCTAAGTCAATATTTGTCCATACTAAAACCACTTAAGCTAGGTCATTATTTGTCCATACTAACTGCCCTTCAGGTAGGGCGTAAGAATTGTACCTGTTGCCCCCATTGCATGATCGTAGGAGGCGACTAAACTTGGGATCTTATCTTTTCTCTTCTTTCTTAACAACTTTCTTCTTCCTGATGTCTCCCTTGACAATGCCTCACTTTTTTGCCTTTAGTTGAGCGTTCGCCGCTGTGAGGAAGGCTTTGGGTTTTGTCCCCTGGCGAGACATCCCAGAGTCTTTAAAAATGGTAGTTGCTGCTCCTGCTAAGCGCTCAGCAAATTAGGAGTGGGACGACTGGTTCGCCCGTTGTCAGTATAATGTGACCGGGTGGGGTGTGCTGCTGGGTGTCTCCGGCAGTATGCTTCAGTGAGGTAGCACTCTAAATCGGCAAAAGGTCCAGCCTATCACAAGGAGACTTAACACAAACATACCACAGCCTCCCAAAACACACATACGCGCTCATCACACGCATACATTTCGCACGCACGGGAGGCCGTCCTTAAATGACCTTAGATGTTAATAGGACGTTAAACAAAATAAACCAAACCAAGTCCATACTAAAAGCATTTAAGCTAAGTCATTATTTGTCAAAACTAAAACGATTTAAGCTAAGCATACTTTGTCAAAACTAATTCCATTTAAGCGAAGTCAATCTTTGTCCATACTAAAACCATTTAAGCTAAGTCATTAATTGTCCATACTAAAACCATTTAAGCTAAGCATACTTTGTCAATACTAAGTCCATTTAAGCTAAAAGCTTATGTCATCAGATAGTACACGTCACCAGATAACCCACGTCATCAGAAAGTCCACGTCATCAGATTGTCCACGTCACCAGATAACCCACGTCGCTAACAGTCAACGTCACCAGATAGTCCAAGTCAAAGATAGTCCACGTCACCAGATAGCCCACGTCACCAGATAGTCCACTTCAATAGATAGTTCACGGCACCAGATAGCTAACGTCACCAGATAGTCCGATTCATCACATAGCTTACGTCACCAGGTAGTCCGATTCATCACATAGCTTCGTCAACAGATAGTCCACGTCACCAGATATCCAACGTCATCAGATAGTCCTCGTCACTACATAGTTCATGTCACCATGTAGCTAACGTCACCAGATAGCCCACGTCACCAGATGGTCCACGTCCTCTTTAAAGCTAACGTCATCAGATAGTCTACACACCATACAGCTAATGTCACCAGATAGTCCCCGTCCTCATATACATTTAGCTAACTTCACAAGAAAGTCCACGTCACCATAAGTCCACGTCACCAGATAGTTAACGTCACCAGATAGTCCATGTCACTAGATATTTCACGTCACTCGATAGTCCACCCTACATATAGTACACGTCAATAGATAGTCCACGTCACTGATAGCCCACGTCATCAAATGGTCAACGTCATCAGATAGTCCACGTCACCAGATAGTCAACGTCATCAGATAATCCACGTCACAGTGGTCTACGTCACCCGATAGTCCACGTCTCCATATATTCAACGTCACCAGATAGTCCACATCACAAATAGTCCACGTCAATAGATTCTCCACGTCACCAGATAGCCTACGTTACCAGATAGTCCACGTCACCAGATAGTCAACGCCACCAGGTAGTCCATGTCGCCAGATAACCCACGTCACCAGATAGTCCACGTCATCAGATAGTCAACGTCACCAGATAGCCCACGTCACTAAATAGTCAACGTCACCAGATAGTCCACGTCAAAGATAGTCCACGTCACCAGAGAGCCCACGTCACCAGATAGTCAACTTCAATAGATAGTTCACGGCACCAGATAGCTAACGTCACCAGGTAGTTCGACTCACCACATAACTTACGTCAACAGATAGTCCACGTCACTAGATATTTCACGTCACCATATAGCTAACGTCACCAGATAGTCTACGTCACCATATAGCTAACGTCACCAGATAGTCCACTTAACCAGATAGACAACATCACCAGATAGTCCCCGTCCTCATATAGCTAACTTCACCAGATAGTCCAACTCACAAGAATGTCCACGTCACCATAAGTCAACGTCACCAGATAGTTAACGTCACCATATAGTCCATGTCACTAGATATTTCACGCCACTCGATAGTCCACCCCACCCCACCCCACAGATAGTCCACTTCACTAGATAGTCCCCGTCATCAGATAGTCCACGTCATCAAATGGTCAACGTCATCAGATAGTCCACGCCATCAGATAGTCAACGTCACCAGATAGTCCACGTCACAAATAGTCTACGTCAATACATTCTCCACGTCACAATGGTCTACGTCAACAGACAGTCCACGTCACCATATATTCCACACAACCAGCTAGTCCACGTCACCAGATAGTCCACGCCAAAAGATAGTCAACGTCACCAGATAGTCCACGTCAAAAGATAGTCCGTATCCTCAAATAGTTCACGTCAATAGATAGCATATGTCAACAGATAGTACACGTCACCAGATAACCCACGTCATAAGAAAGTCCACGACATCAGATTGTCAACGTCACCAGATAACCGACGTCGCTAAACAGTCCACGTCACCAGAGAGTCCACGTCACCAGAGAGCCCACGTCACCAGATAGTTCAAGTCAAAGATAGTCCACGTCACCAGAGAGCTCACGTCACCAGATAGTCCACTTCAATAGATAGTTCACGGCACCAGATAGCTAACGTCACCAGGTAGTCCGACTCACCACATAACTTACGTCAACATATAGTCCACGTCACCAGATGTCGTACGTCATCAGATAGTCCACGTCACTAGATATTTCACGTCACCATATAGCTAACGTCACCAGATAGCCCACGCCACCAGATTGTCCACGTCCTCATATAGCTAACGTCACCAGATAGTCTACGTCACCATATAGCTAATGTCACCAGATAGTCAACGTAACCAGATAGACATCACCAGATAGTCCCCGTCCTCATATAGCTAACTTCACCAGATAGTCCAACTCACAAGAAAGTCCACGACACCATAAGTCAACGTCACCAGATAGTCCATGTCACTAGATATTTCACGTCACTCGATAGTCCACCCCACCCCACAGATAGACACTTCACTAGATAGTCCCCGTCATCAGATAGTCCACGTCATCAAATGGTCAACGTCATCAGATAGTCCACGCTATCAGATAGTCAACGTCATCAGATAGTCCACGTCACAGTGGTCTACGTCACCCGATAGTCCACGTCTCCATATATTCAACGTCACCAGATAGTCCACATCACAAATAGTCCACGTCAATAGATTCTCCACGTCACCAGATAGCCTACGTTACCAGATAGTCCACGTCACCAGATAGTCAACGCCACCAGGTAGTCCATGTCGCCAGATAACCCACGTCACCAGATAGTCCACGTCATCAGATAGTCAACGTCACCAGATAGCCCACGTCACTAAATAGTCAACGTCACCAGATAGTCCACGTCAAAGATAGTCCACGTCACCAGAGAGCCCACGTCACCAGATAGTCAACTTCAATAGATAGTTCACGGCACCAGATAGCTAACGTCACCAGGTAGTTCGACTCACCACATAACTTACGTCAACAGATAGTCCACGTCATCAGATAGTCCACGTCACTAGATATTTCACGTCACCATATAGCTAACGTCACCAGATAGTCTACGTCACCATATAGCTAACGTCACCAGATAGTCCACTTAACCAGATAGACAACATCACCAGATAGTCCCCGTCCTCATATAGCTAACTTCACCAGATAGTCCAACTCACAAGAATGTCCACGTCACCATAAGTCAACGTCACCAGATAGTTAACGTCACCATATAGTCCATGTCACTAGATATTTCACGCCACTCGATAGTCCACCCCACCCCACCCCACAGATAGTCCACTTCACTAGATAGTCCCCGTCATCAGATAGTCCACGTCATCAAATGGTCAACGTCATCAGATAGTCCACGCCATCAGATAGTCAACGTCACCAGATAGTCCACGTCACAAATAGTCTACGTCAATACATTCTCCACGTCACAATGGTCTACGTCACCAGACAGTCCACGTCACCATATATTCCACACAACCAGCTAGTCCACGTCACCAGATAGTCCACGCCAAAAGATAGTCAACGTCACCAGATAGTCCACGTCAAAAGATAGTCCGTATCCTCAAATAGTTCACGTCAATAGATAGCATATGTCAACAGATAGTACACGTCACCAGATAACCCACGTCATAAGAAAGTCCACGACATCAGATTGTCAACGTCACCAGATAACCGACGTCGCTAAACAGTCCACGTCACCAGAGAGTCCACGTCACCAGAGAGCCCACGTCACCAGATAGTTCAAGTCAAAGATAGTCCACGTCACCAGAGAGCTCACGTCACCAGATAGTCCACTTCAATAGATAGTTCACGGCACCAGATAGCTAACGTCACCAGGTAGTCCGACTCACCACATAACTTACGTCAACATATAGTCCACGTCACCAGATGTCGTACGTCATCAGATAGTCCACGTCACTAGATATTTCACGTCACCATATAGCTAACGTCACCAGATAGCCCACGCCACCAGATTGTCCACGTCCTCATATAGCTAACGTCACCAGATAGTCTACGTCACCATATAGCTAATGTCACCAGATAGTCAACGTAACCAGATAGACATCACCAGATAGTCCCCGTCCTCATATAGCTAACTTCACCAGATAGTCCAACTCACAAGAAAGTCCACGACACCATAAGTCAACGTCACCAGATAGTCCATGTCACTAGATATTTCACGTCACTCGATAGTCCACCCCACCCCACAGATAGACACTTCACTAGATAGTCCCCGTCATCAGATAGTCCACGTCATCAAATGGTCAACGTCATCAGATAGTCCACGCTATCAGATAGTCAACGTCATCAGATAGTCCACGTCACAGTGGTCTACGTCACCCGATAGTCCACGTCTCCAGATAGTCCATGTCACCAGATAGTCCACGTCAATAGATTCTCCACGTCACCATAAGTCCACGTCACCATAAGTCAACGCCACCAGATAGTCCATGTCACCAGATAACCCTCGTCACCAGTCCACGTTCACGTCAATAGATAGCACGTCCACGTCACGAGATAGCCCACGTCACGAGATATGCCACGTCACCAGATAGTCTACCTCACCAGATAGTCAACGTCACAAGATAGTCCACCTCACCAGATATTTAACGTCACCAAATAGTCTACGTCACCAGATATTCCACGTCACCAGATAGCCAACGTCACAAGATAGACCACCTCACCAGATATTTAACGTCACCAAATAGTCTACGTCACCAGATATTCCACGTCACCAGATAGCCAACGTCACAAGATATTCCACGTCACCAGATAGTCCACGTCACTAGATAGTCAACGTCACTAGATATTAACAGCTAGGATAACATGCGCTAATCGATTTTTTTTAAATAGAAAAGAAAAAAATACACATATATTGTAGAAGAAAGGGTCAATATATCTTTTTTATAAATAAGGTATTAATAACTTTAAATCCAATAAGAACATCAGAATAGCATTACGATGCAGCGAAACAAAATTCCAAATAAGAATTACATCAGTACATTTCATATAGGTTTACATTATTTTACTGCGGATTGAAAATAGCAATCTTATATTGGTTATTGATGGACTTCAATGTACTATAAAACGAATAAAAATTAGTTTAATATCTAATTAATTAAATAATTAATTAATAAACCCAGACTTGACTGATGACTTGATCGTCCAACAATTTATTTCAGTATGCTATATTTGGTAGATAATGAGTCCTCCGCTTTTATTTATGTGTCATTTCCTCATTAAATCTCATTTGCGATTACTCTGATTTAGGCCAGATTTGTATGGAAGGTGTCGTCGTGACCTAGATTTGTATGGCAGCTGTCGTCGTGACCTAGATTTGTATAGAAGGGGTCGTCGTGACCTAGATTTATATGACAGGTGTCATCGTGGCCTAGATTTGTATGAAGGGTGTCGTCGTGACCGAGATTTGTATGGCAGATGTCGTCGTGACCTAGATTTGTATGACAGATATCGTCGTGATCGAGAGTTGTATGGCGGCCGTCGTCATGACCAAGATTTGTATGACAGCTGTCGTCGTGACCTAGATTTGTAGGATAGCTGTCGTCGTGAACTACATTTGTATCGTCGTGACCAAGATTTGTATGGCAGCTGTCGTCGTGACCTAGATTTGTATGGCAGCTGTCGTCGTGACCTGGATTTATATGACAGGTGTCGTGACCGAGATTTGTATGAAGAGTGTCGTCGTGACCGAGATTTGTATGGCAGCTGTCGTCGTGACCTATATTTGTATTGCAGCTGTCGTCGTGACCTAGATTTGTATGACAGATGTCGTCGTGACAGGTTGACCTGGATTTGTATGACAGGTGCCGTCGGGACCTTGATGTGTATGACAGGTGTCTCGTGACCTAGATTTGTATGAAGGGTGTCGTCGTGGCTGAGATTTGTTTGGCAGATATCGTCGTGAACTAGATTTGTGTGACAGGTGTCGTCGTGACCTAGATTCATGACAGGTGTCGTGACCTAGATTTGTTTGGCTGATATCGTCGTGACCTAGATTTGTATGATAGGTGTCGTCATGACCTAGATTTGTATGACAGATATCGTCGTGACCGAGATTTGTATGGCAGCTGTCGTCGTTACCTATATTTGTATGAAGGGTGTCGTCGTGACCAAGATTTTTATGGCAGCTATCGTCGTGACCTCGATTTGTATGACAGGTGTCGTTGTCACCTAGATTTGTATGACAGGTGTCGTCGTCACCTTGATTTGTATAACAGGTGTCATCGTGACCTAGATTTGTGTGATAGGTGTCGTCGTGACCTAGATTGATGACAGGTATCGTCATGACCTAGATTTATGACAGGTGTCGTCGTGACCTAGATTTGTATGACAGGTGTCGTCGTGACCTAGTTTTTTATGACAGATGTAGTCGTGACCGAGATTTATATGATAGGTGTCGTCGTGACCTAGATTTGTATGGCAGCTGTCGACGTGACCTAGATTTGTATGGCAGCTGTCGTCGTGACCTGGATTCATATGACAGATGTCGTCGTGACATAGATTTGTATGAAGGGTGTCGTCGTGACCAAGATTTGTATGGCAGCTGTCGTCGTGAACTGGATTTATATGACAGATGTCGTCGTGACATAGATTTGTATGAAGGGTGTCGTCGTGACCAAGATTTGTATGGCAGCTGTCGTCGTGACCTGGATTTATATGACAGATGTCGTCGTGACATAGATTCGTATGAAGGGTGTCGTCGTGACCAAGATTTGTATGGCAGCTGTCGTCGTGACCGAGATTTGTATGAAGGGTGTCGTCGTGACCAAGATTTGTATGAAAGGTGTCGTCGTGACCTAAATTTGTATGAAGGGTGTCGTCGTGGCTGAGATTTGTTTGGCAGCTATCGTCGTGACCTAAATTTGTATGAAGGGTGTCGTCGTGGCTGAGATTTGTTTGGCAGCTATCGTCGTGACCTAAATTGTATGGCGGCCGTCGTCATGACCAAGATTTGTCTGACAGATATCGTCGTGACCGATATTTGTATGGCAGGTGTCCTCGTGACCTATATTTGTATGACAGGTATCGTCGTGACCTAGTTTTTCTATGACAGGTGTAGTCGTGACCTAGATTTGTATGACAGGTGTCGTCGGGACCTTGATTTGTATGACAGGTGTCTCGTGACCTAAATTTGTATGAAGGATGTCGTCGTGGCTGAGATTTGTTTGGCAGCTATCGTCGTGAACTAGATTTCTGTGACAGGTGTCGTCGTGACCTAGATTTATGACAGGTATCGTCGTGCCCTAGATTTGTTTGGCAGCTGTCGTCGTGAACTAGATTTGTATGGAAGGTGTCGTCGTGACCTAGATTTGTATGGCAGCTGTCGTCGTGACCTAGATTTGTATGGAATGTGTCGTCGTGACCTAGATTTATACGACAGGTGTCATCGTGGCCTAGATTTGTATGAAGGGTGTCGTCGTGACCGAGATTTGTATGGTAGATGTCGTCGTGACCTAGATTTGTATGACAGATATCGTCGTGACCGAGAGTTGTATGGCGGCCGTCGTCATGACCAAGATTTGTATGACAGATATCGTCGTAACCGATATTTGTATGGCAGCTGTCGCCGTGACCGAGATTTGTATGACAGGTGTCGTCGTGACCTAGATTGGTATGACAGGTGTCGTCGTGACCTAGTTTTTCTATGACAGGTGTAGTCGTGACCTAGATTGATATGATAGGTGTCGTCGTGACCTAGATTTGTATGACAGCTGTCGTCGTGACCTACATTTGTATCGTCGTGACCAAGATTTGTATGGCAGCTGTCGTCGTGACCTAGATTTGTATGGAAGCTGTCGTCGTGACCTGGATTTATATGACAGGTGTCGTCGTGACCTAGATTTGTATGAAGGGTGTCGTCGTGACCGAGATTTGTATGGCAGCTGTCGTCGTGACCTATCTTTGTATTGCAGCTGTCGTCGTGACCTAGATTTGTATGACAGGTGTCGTCGGGACCTTGATTTGTATGGAAGCTGTCGTCGTGACCTGGATTTATATGACAGGTGTCGTCGTGACCTAGATTTGTATGAAGGGTGTCGTCGTGACCGAGATTTGTATGGCAGCTGTTGCGTGACCTATCTTTGTATTGCAGCTGTCGGCGTGACCTAGATTTGTATGACAGGTGTCGTCGGGACCTTGATTTGTATGACAGGTGTCTCATGACCTAGATTTGTATGAAGGGTGTCGTCGTGGCTGAGATTTGTTTGGCAGCTATCGTCGTGAACTAGATTTGTGTGACAGGTGTCGTCGTGACCTAGATTTATTACAGGTGTCGTCGTGACCTAGATTTGTTTGGCTGGTATCGTCGTGACCTAGATTTGTATGATAGGTGTCGTCATGACCTAGATTTGTATGACAGATATCGTCGAGACGGAGATTTGTATGGCTGGTATCGTCGTGTCCTAGATTTGTATGATAGGTGTCGTCATGACCTAGATTGTATGACAGATATCGTCGTGACCGAGATTTGTATGGCAGCTGTCGTCGTGACCTATATTTGTATGAAGGGAGTCGTTGTGACCGAGATTTGTATTGCAGCTATCGTCGTGACCTAGATTTGTATGACAGGTGTCGTCGTCACCTAGATTTGTATGACAGTTGTCGTCGTCACCTAGATTTGTATAACAGGTGTCACCGTGACCTAGATTTGTGTGATAGGTGTCGTCGTGACCTAGATTTATGACAAGTGTAGTCGTGACCTAGATTTATATGATAGGTGTCGTCGTGACCTAGATTTGTATGACAGCTGTCGTCGTGACCTACATTTGTATCGTCGTGACCAAGATTTGTATGGCAGCTGTCGTCGTGACCTAGATTTGTATGGAAGCTGTCGTCGTGACCTGGATTTATATGACAGGTGTCGTCGTGACCTAGATTTGTATGAAGGGTGTCGTCGTGACCGAGATTTGTATGGCAGCTGTCGTCGTGACCTATCTTTGTATTGCAGCTGTCGTCGTGACCTAGATTTGTATGACAGGTGTCGTCGGGACCTTGATTTGTATGACAGGTGTCTCATGACCTAGATTTGTATGAAGGGTGTCGTCGTGGCTGAGATTTGTTTGGCAGCTATCGTCGTGAACTAGATTTGTGTGACAGGTGTCGTCGTGACCTAGATTTATTACAGGTGTCGTCGTGACCTAGATTTGTTTGGCTGGTATCGTCGTGACCTAGATTTGTATGATAGGTGTCGTCATGACCTAGATTTGTATGACAGATATCGTCGAGACCGAGATTTGTATGGCTGGTATCGTCGTGTCCTAGATTTGTATGATAGGTGTCGTCATGACCTAGATTGTATGACAGATATCGTCGTGACCGAGATTTGTATGGCAGCTGTCGTCGTGACCTATATTTGTATGAAGGGTGTTGTTGTGACCGAGATTTGTATTGCAGCTATCGTCGTGACCTAGATTTGTATGACAGGTGTCGTCGTCACCTAGATTTGTATGACAGTTGTCGTCGTCACCTAGATTTGTATAACAGGTGTCATCGTGACCTAGATTTGTGTGATAGGTGTCGTCGTGACCTAGATTTATGACAGGTGTCGTCGAGACCTTGATTTGTATGACAGGTGTCGTCGTGACCTAGTTTTTTATGACAGGTGTCGTCGTGACCTAGATTTGTATGACAGCTGTCGTCGTGACCTACATTTGTATCGTCGTGACCAAGATTTGTATGGCAGCTGTCGACGTGACTTAGATTTGTATGGCAGCTGTCGTCGTGACCTGGATTTATATGATAGGTGTCGTCATGACCTAGATTTGTATGAAGGGTGTCGTCGTGACCAAGATTTGTATAGCAGCTGTCGTCGTGAGCTAGATTTGTATGACAGGTGTCGTCGTGACCTAGATTTGTTTTGCAGCTATCGTCGTGACCTAGACTTGTATGAAAGGTGTCGTCCTGACCTAGATTTGTATGACAGGTGTCGTCGGCACCTTGATTTGTATGACAGGTGTCTCGTGACCTAGATTTGTATGAAGGGTGTCGTCGTGACCAAGATTTGTATGGCAGCTGTCGTCGTGACCTAGATTTGTATGACAGGTGTCATCGTGACCTATATTTGTATGACAGGTGTCGTCGGCACCTAGATTTGTATGACAGGTGTCTCGTGACCTAAATTTGTATGAAGGGTGTCGTCGTGGCTGAGATTTGTATGACATATCGTCGAGACCGAGATTTGTATGGCTGGTATCGTCGTGTCCTAGATTTGTATGATAGGTGTCGTCATGACCTAGATTTGTATGACAGATATCATCGTGACCGCGATTTGTATGGCAGCTGTCGTCGTGACCTATATTTGTATGAAGGGTGTCGTTGTGACCGAGATTTGTATTGCAGCTATAGTCGTGACCTAGATTTGTATGACAGGTGTCGTCGTCACCTAGATTTGTATGACAGGTGTCGTCGTGACCTAGATTTGTATAACAGGTGTCATCGTGACCTAGATTTGTATGATAGGTGTCGTCGTGACCTAGATTTACGACAGGTGTCGTCGAGACGTAGATTTGTATGACAGGTGTCGTCTGTATGACAGCTGTCGTCGTGACCTACATTTGTATCGTCGTGACCAAGATCTGTATGGCAGCTGTTGACGTGACCTAGATTTGTATGGCAGCTGTCGTCGTGACCTGGATTTATATGATAGGTGTCGTCATGACCTAGATTTGTATGAAGGGTGTCGTCGTGACCAAGATTTGTATGACAGATATCGTCGTGACCGAGATTTGTATGGCAGCTGTCGTCGTGACGTATATTTGTATGAAGGGTGTCGTTGTGACCGAGATTTGTATTGCAGCTATCGTCGTGACCTAGATTTGTATGACAGGTGTCGTCGTCACCTAGATTTGTATGATAGGTTTCGTCGTCACCTAGATTTGTATAACAGGTGTCATCGTGACCTAGATTTGTATGATAGGTGTCGTCGTGACCTAGATTTATGACAGGTGTCGTCGAGACCTAGATTTGTATGACAGGTGTCGTCTGTATGACAGCTGTCGTCGTGACCTACATTTTTTATCGTCGTGACCAAGATTTGTATGGCAGCTGTCGACGTGACCTAGATTTGTATGGCAGCTGTCGTCGTGACCTAGATTTGTATGAAGGGTGTCGTCGTGACCAAGATTTGTATGGCAGCTGTCGTCGTGACCTAGATTTGTATGACAGGTGTCATCGTGACCTATATTTGTATGAAAAGTGTCGTCGTGACCGAGATTTGTATTGCAGCTATCGTCGTGACCTAGATTTGTATGACAGGTGTCGTCGTGACCTAGATTTGTATGACAGGTGTCGTCGGCACCTTGATTTGTATGACAGGTGTCTCGTGACCTAAATTTGTATGAAGGGTGTCGTCGTGGCTGAGATTTGTTTGGCAGCTATCGTCGTGAACTAGATTTGTGTGACAGGTGTCGTCGTGACCTAGATTTATGACAGGTATCGTTATGACCTAGATTTGTATGATAGGTATCGGCATGACCTAGATTTGTATGACAGAAATGGTCGTGACCGAGATTTGTATGGCAGCTGTCGTCGTGACCTATATTTGTATGAAGGGTGTCGTCGTGATCGATATTTGTATGGCAGCTATCGTCGTGATTTATATTTGTATGACAGGTGTCGTCGTCACCTAGATTTATATAACAGGTGTCATCGTGACCTAGATTTGTGTAATAGGTGTCGTCGTGACCTAGATTTGTATAACATGTGTCATCGTGACCTAGATTTGTGTAATAGGTGTCGTCGTGACCTAGATTTATGACAGGTATCGTTATGACCTAGATTGATGACAGGTGTCGTCGTCAGGTGTCGTCGTGACCTAGATTTGTTTGGCTGGTATCGTCGATGATGAAGGCGCTTACTCCTCCGGAGCTTCTGCTCTTATTCTCCTTGTATCATTTAGCAATATCTATGCAGATCTTATTCTTTATTATTTGCCCTCTTTTAATCGAGTTAAGACTTGAAATAATATTGGTTATTATGCCAGAGTTTTTGCATTTTATTTTCATAAAGGTCTCAATTATTGCATTATCAATCCTCACCATTCTCCACAGCGATAATACTGCATAAAATGTAACTATAAAAGGGAGTATGATACATGAAATATTGAATATTGTGTATAATTCTTAAATTGAATCATAATGTAATTATTTTCAATTTGTCTATATGAATTGATATATGAACTGAACTGAAATTTTACAATTCACTCTATTACATTGAAGAACTTTGTCCTAAACATGTTAAAAAAACAAACCAAAATACTAAAAAAAAACAAAAACAAAAAATCACAAACAAAAACAAAAATATCTTCGGGTTGTCCGCTTCGTCCTAAAGACCGCACAGCGAGAAAATGGCTCATTGTGTATAAAACTAAAACAATGCCGTCCTCCTTCAAAAGAATGTCGTATGTATTTAACACGATATACAACTAGGTACCATCATAGCAATTAAATTCTGAAAGCTTAGGATACGCACCGATTTGCATTTTAAAGTATGTATATTTAAAGCCGATGGTGTGAATCTGTCGTGTTACCTTTAATCGAAAAAGGTCGATGATGTTATTTTAGACCAACAATGTTATTTCGGTCTGATTTCACTATTAACACTCCCATTAGAAGCCCCATCGCTCCTGGACAAACAGACAAGTATGTATAACGTCGGTTGTTGCAAAGGAACAAATAAATAAACACAGCATTGCTAGTGATCGCAAGATTAAGGTCACTGTAACTATGTTTAGCTGGGGTCGGTAGGGACCATGCATTGCTTCAACAATCTCAAAATGCTTGCTTGAATAAATTTCGAGTTTTTCTATATTAGATTTAAATGTATGTCTTCGGTTGTTACAAAGAAAACAATGAATAAAAAGGGAAAAAAATAAGCAAATAAACAAATCTTTGCCAATATGGGTCTTTTAAAAGAAATTACGGTGTATGTGATTCGTAAAATTAATCAGTGAATAGTCAACCTTCTCGTATATCCATCAAGCTGTACCGATCACAGACAACACTATCAACACAACAGTCATTATAGCGCGACTTCGGTTTATAACATCAATATTGATGATGTTGATTACAATATACAGCGTACTTAATGATCGCCCGATGAAAATGTGAAGTGGAAATTGCAGAAACTTACCTGAGATGATTATTTTTCGAGTGTTTAGGCGAAAAAAAAGGCATTTTTCATGGAGAGGTGTACACAAGAGACATTTAAAACACATTTGGAGCTAGATGCTTTAGAGCCAAAATGATTTAAACTGCATCACACAGCTGTTTCGATGTTCAAGGAATTATCATTAATGTTAAGGGCATAAAGAGGGTTTAGGAGGCGACTAAACTCGAAACATATTAAAAATGAGTATCAAAATCTGGATAGGGAGGTGCAAATGGCCCATTTTTTAAATAAATCTAGAAATTTTCCATATTAGATTTGAAGTACGTTACTAATTTTCATCCTAGAACATGGATTAACTGTTAATATGACATTGATTAGATATATTAATGATAAAGGTACAGGGAGATATGATTCGTTTTACGTCAATACGTTGTCATTGATATTGACGATAAATGCAACGACAAAAAGTCAAATAGTAGTTTATATTTATTATGTATATATAATATGATTTTTTTTCTTTTTCTAATTTTGATTTATGATCTACTTGTATATTATGTCCGCATGGTATAGAGAATAATATACTGACACTAAAACGACTCGTCAACGACAGACAAATCCATTATCAAAGTATTGAATGGCTGGTAATGTTCACGGGGAATTAGGTTTCTCTGTATCCGCAGTCATTTAATAAGGCCCGAACATAGATACGTTAACACAAATGATTTTCAAACCGTGTATAATAAACGTTAATGACACACGTAGGCCTTAATATATTGTAGACTCACTAATGTAAGGTTGTCTAAATATAGTACCTTGGAACTAGGTCCGGCCTGGATATCGGCAAACTATTGGCCCAGTGAGATTAAACAAGTATACACTAATATATTGGGCTGATGTTGATGTCTAAGGATCCGAAACTTGCGTTTTACCAAGAGTCCCAAAGGACAAAAAAACTTTATAATGTTATTCGTTTCTGACTCTTGCTTTCAATTTGCTTAAACAAGCGTTAATATCTCGTGGACCATCTGTACAATTCGATTTTGTATGAGATATATCCATTGGGTTATGGATGTGTAAATTCTGGGCGAATTTAAAGTAAACTTGATTTAAGTTCATGATTGTTTAAAGACGAAAAACTAAATAGAAAATTGAACAATAAAGGACGAACTTTAATGATATATACTCAATTTAGAAAGTTACAAAGATAATTCACAATTATACTTAACCTATAACAGCTGTCCTTAGTAATCCTTTCATATCCATTTCTCCAGAATTAAAAATGTTGATAAATCCAACAGTTCACAGTTCCAGAAAATTAATTATCCAACAAAATTCACACAGTTCTCCGTAACAGGTGTAAATCAGTATCAGGCAGTCAATAATCCTTTATAGTTTTTATAGCTCTCCAAGACAATCGTTAACTAGCTGTGAATAAAACTTTGTCTCTCCTGTTATTTATACTATATTGCAAAATCGTTCAGGTACATTCTCCAACCATCTCTTTTCTTAAAGCTTCTAACACATATAAACGTAAAACTAGTAAAAAATATTTCACATCTCCAGATTCCAGAAAGCTCTATTTACATATCACGTTGCAACAGTCTTATATTTTGTAAGAGTTGTCTCCCTTCAACCACTGGTATATTTGACAGAGTATTTTGTGTGATATTGTCTTAGTTGAGTACATGGTCTGATAGTGTTTTGTTTGAATACTTACATACTTTGATGGTGTTTTACTTGTGTACTTATTGTAATAGTGTCTTGTTTGAGTTCCTAGTTTGATAGTGTCTCATTTGAGTCCTTAGTGCGATTGTGTCGTGTTTGAGTACTTAGGTTATTTTTGTTTGGTTTTGTGCCAGGTTTTGGATGTTGAGGAAAGCCATAGTACCCGCAGAAAAATCACCGACATTCGGTCAGTATCTGGCAACTGCCCTACGTAGGTTCAGTTGCCAGGTAAGTGTGATAGTGTCTTGTTTGAATACTTGGTTCGATAGTGTCTTGTTGGGTTTTTAATTTGATAGTGTCTTGTGTGAGTCCTACGTGCGGTAGTGTCTTATTTGAGAATTTAATTTGATAGTGCCTTGTTTGAGTACTTGGTTTGATTGTGTCTTGTTTGAGTACTTGGTTTGATTGTGTCTTGTTTGAGTACTTTGTTTGATAGTGTTTTGTTTGAGTTCTAAGTGTGATAGTGTCTCTTTTGAGCTCTTAGTTTGATAGTGTCTCATTTGAGTCCTTAGTGCGATTGTGTCTTTTTTGAGAACTTACTTTGATAGTGTCTTGTTTGAACACTTAGTGTAATAATGTCTTGTATGAGTGCTTAGTTTGATATTCTGATTTGAAAGTATCTTTTTTGAGTCCTTTGTTTGATAGTGTCTTGTTAGAGTACTTGGTTTGATTGTGTCTTGTTTGAGTTCTTAGTGTGATAGTTACTTATTTGAGTTCTTAGTGTAATAATGTCTTTTTTGGATACCTAGTGTAATTGTGTCTTCTTGGAGTACTTAGTTTGATGTGTCTTGATTGAATACTTAGTTTGATGTGTCTCGTTTGAGTCCTACGTGCGATAGTGTCTTAGTTGATGTGAGCTACCGCAGTCGCGTAGATATTTTACATGGGTCATGGGTTATCTTGGGTTTACCACAAATTCGGAATACATGCATATACATAATTATAACACAGTGTTCATCTCTGATATCGAAAATGACTTTTACTCGCCAAACAGGAGTGTTGCAGAACATATTTTTTCTTAGGTCACCGTATATAGCTATTGTCTACTGTAACGAGTGTCAATGATGTCCTCTCGCAACCTTGATGGCATCTTGTTGTAGCATGTCTTCTCTATACTGAGTTTAGTTTATATAATCGTAAAACTTGTGTTGCTTAGTAAAGTCACAAAATAAAACTAATGTTGAAAAATGCTGTGTGCATATATGATAGTTGTATGCACGTAATAAATGTGTTTCCTTTGAAGATAGTGACGTGACGGTACATGGAGACTACATGTTTTTGTCTTTGTAGGTATTCTGACCATACACCATCGCAAGCGTCCCACGTAACAGGAATTTACACTTGATGATATAAGTTGTAGCGTCTGATTACGTCACATCCAGGCCTGATGACGTGTCTATGGAAGTTTGATATTCCTCAGCAATATCTTCACTACCATACCAAGATCGTAGATATCGTTTAATTGTCCGGAATCTTCAGGCACTTGGTCATGATCCATTGAGAAAGCCGCATCCGTCACTCTCTGTAAACAGACACACATATTGTGAAATCATTGCATCCGTTACTCTCTGTAAACAGACACACCTTGTGAGAATACTACATCCGTCACTCTCTCTAAACGGACACTCATTGCAAGAATATTACATCCGTCACCCTCTGTAAAAGGACAAACATTGTTATAAAACTGCATCCGTCAATCTCCGTAAACGGACACACATTGTGAGAATACTACATCCTTCACTCTCTGTAAACGGACACTCATTGTGAAAATAATACATCCCGCACTCTCTGTAAAGGGACACTCATTGTGAGAATACTACATCACTCACTCTCTCTAAACGGACACTCATTGTAAGATCACTGCATCCGTCACCCTCTGTAAACAGACACACACATTGTGAGATAACTGGATGCGTCACCCTCGGTAAACGGACACACATTTCCAGGACACTACATCCGTCATTCTCTGTAAACGGGCACTCATTGTAAGAATACTACATCCCTCACTCTCTGTAAACGGACACTCATTTCGAGAATACTACATCCCTCACTCTCTGTAAACAGACACTCATTTTGAGAATACTACATCCCTCACTCTCTGTAAACGGACACTCATTTCGAGAATACTACATCCCTCACTCTCTGTAAACGGACACTCATTTCGAGAATACTACATCCCTCACTCTCTGTAAACGGACACTCATTTCGAGAATACTACATCCCTCACTCTCTGTAAACGGACACTCATTTTGAGAATACTACATCCCTCACTCTCTGTAAACGGACACTCATTTCGAGAATACTACATCCCTCACTCTCTGTAAACGGACACTCATTTCGAGAATACTACATTCCTCACTCTCTGTAAAGGGATACACATTGTTAGAATACTACATCCCTCACTCTCTGTAAAGGGATACACAAATTGTGAGAAAATTGCATCTGGTACTTTAGGAAAACGGAAACAAATATTTTGAGAATTCCGTACCTGTGACACCCTGTAAATAGACAAACATGTGGGGGTTTTGCATCCGTCACTCTCTGTGACTATTTAATGCAAATAAAAACATTATTTGCACGACTTTTAAAGTCATCAAAAGAATTATATATTTGTAAGGTTTCATCAATCGATTAATGTATTACTCACGTCATTCTTCAAAGAGATCTCTATTGATTCAGCAGAAATATT
The DNA here is from genome assembly GCF_902652985.1 of Pecten maximus. Lineage (NCBI taxonomy): Eukaryota > Metazoa > Mollusca > Bivalvia > Pectinida > Pectinidae > Pecten > Pecten maximus. The sequence goes on along the minus strand of NC_047031.1, from coordinate 19,854,496 downwards.
TCCATGGACGAGTTCTTGTTTGTGAAGGTAGACCAAACTTGCGGATAAGTGATGGACGATGTTGAAGGCATTTTTCACTTGTATATCAGTTTCGGAGTCGCACAGATATTCCATAAGAGGCTTGCTTCCCCTTTTGTGGCGAAATGTTTTCAAAGCTTTTAAAACCACATTGGTCATCTCGGTTTCTGAAAATAAAAAATACGCGGAAAAAGTTCGTCTTTAAACAAAATATTAATTAATTCAAAGTGTCATATTTCTTTTTGTTGAAATCCATTTTAGATACAACTTCTTTTTCCTCGCGAAGTACCGCATGAATGTTACTAAATATTTTAATATTTGAGCTCCTTTCCTCCTGAGGATCTACCTACCCGATTTGTCATGTCCATACTGGGAATGTCGGCGATGATGGCCCTATAACAGAAAATTACAAAGACATTATATAATCAACAATACTTTAGCGTTATGCGTGACTAACAGTTTCTAATGAATTGTTTCTTATTTTTGCATTAAAACTCCAATACACCCCATCATGCCTGTCGGGTACTTTAATTTTATGATTATTATTATTGGCTTTGTATTTGTGCAGTTTTATGGTTTGCAAGGTTTATTCCCCCTTGAACAACCAGGGCCATTTTAAGGTTGTGACTTCCTTGTAGTTCCTTGTGTTTACCTCTCTAAATAAATTCCTAGTGGTCAGTCGCATTGTAACCATAGCAATGTTCAAAAATATCTAAATCACTTCAAAACAATAACATAACTCTTCAGTACGTCCTGCACGTGAGCCGGTTGAAGTTCGTAAGCAGATCGCTGCGCAGACACGTTGATCGCAGCCTGGGCTTTCGTCGTGAAACAACGTATTAAAAACGGTTTCGGTTCGTTTATCTAAATACCTCAAACATATTTACTTTTTTTATGGAAGAAATCACGCTTAATTAGTTTTGAATCTACAGTTAAAGTCCTTTTAATGAGTATGAAATCTACAGTTACAGTATTAGATCTATAGTTATAGTCGCCTTAGTGAGTATAAAATCTATAGTAATAGGCGCTTTAGTGAATATGGAATATATAGTTAGAGTCGCCTTAGTGAGTATAAAATATATAGTAATAGGTGCTTTAGTGACTATGGAATATATAGTTAGAGTCGCCTTAGTGAGTATAAAATATATAGTAACAGGCACCTTAGTGACTATGGAATAAATAGTTATAGTCGCTTTAGTGAGTATAAAGTCTATAGCTTTAGTCGCTTTAATTAGTGTAAAATGTACAGTTATATTCGTTTTAATGAGTATGTATTGGGTATATAGCCGCTTTCATGATTTTGGATTCTACAGCTATAGTCCCTTTAATTTTGTTTTATCTGTTTTAGTGTTGTTTAACGTCCTATCATCATGTAAGGACGGTATCTCCTGTATGCGTTTCTTAGAAGGTTCCGATATGTTCGTGTTGGTGTCCATGTCGTAGCGAACTGATGCCGACTACCTACTGAAACATAATTCCAAGGATTCTCAGCAGGGCACCCCTAGATGTTATATACTTTTGTAGTTCAAAAAAACACTCCTGTCTTTATCATACTCGTATGATGAAAATATTTGATACCTTTCTATTCTTCCAAGTGTTAGCAAATGTGTAGAGGGACGGATTAAGTGCGGAGTTTATCGGTAACACCAGTACCATCACCCAAGCGTACATATCCCCCGACAAACTACCTCCAAATGACGTCCATATGCCTGCAATATAATAAAAATACCATCACCATGGCTTTCATATATCCCAACAAACTACCTCCAAATGACGCCCGTATATACCTACAACATAATAAAAACATCACCAACATGGTAAGACATATACACTTGTAACAACAACAACAACAACAACAACAACGAAATCTGCATTTGCTTTAAAATAGGGTTTCCTCATTCGCAGTCATTTCCCCCCGATTCGACTGTAACTAATCATCTTAACAGAACAACGGTTACAAACTGAAAAAAACAACATTTCTAGACTCAGGCCAACCTTTCTCATAAATCTCGTAATCAATTGTTGGTATGCGCCATGTTTAATCGAGGATCTGGCTTGTGGTATGCAGTTAGTATTTTGGTAAACTTTGCGAAAAATCCATGTTTCAGGCGAAACTTTTTTTGAGTCATGTTGATAACGTATTTAGCTATATTAACCATACCGCTGTGCCTTTAAGTGCCTATCGGGTGGGCATTTGTTTGACCAGCAGTGTCTCCATAAAAGCGTACATACATTGACATTGGAACTTGTAATACAAATGGCGGTTGTTAAAAGCATGACACAAATTAACAAATTTTTATAACTAAAGCTGTTCCGATGGAATACAGTACGTCTGAACATAGTTAGAAGAACTGTTTTTTTCGGTGCCTAATATGGGGGGAAATGCAAATTCTTTAGATTCTTTCTTCTGATAGAATGCCAGGATATTGCTCAAATTTTGTCTGAACCCCCTTGGGAGAAGGTGAATCATTATTGCATAAATAGTGGGTGTGGACCCCGTGAGGCCTGAGGGGCAGGCCAAGTATGGGAAATTGAAGTAAAACCTTTGAATTGCTAGTTCCGAACGGTTCAATGGATTTTGATGAAATTTTGTCTTTAACTTAATTGGGCAAAGGAGCTACGATTTTGTATATAAACGGCTAGTCACGGTGCACACTTACAATTGAAGTTAGTTTTTGTACTTACAATTGAAGTTACAATTTGTAACAGAGCTGATATACAATTTGCAAAAATATCACAGGATCTGCTATTTATCTACCCCTAAGTATATAGTATTTCACTGGCGAAGGTCTAAAAAACGTACATACCTAAGACACAAATAGGAAACCAGCAGAAAAAATCTGTAGCGACAACAGCGGCGAGTCCTTTTGCTATAGTGATGTCCGCTTTCTGTCTTCTTGTCGTCTTTCTCAGTGCCAGGTGAGTTCGACTCTTTCGATATATGACAACCTGACAAACTGCTATCACAAGGAAGATGACAAAGTTCAGTCCCACATAGATACCTACTGAATATTCCGAACCAGGTGTTGCGGAGTCTGACAGCGGAAGTGCAAGGCATACACCAGAAGAGCTATAAAACTCTCCCCGGAAGTAATCATGGAAAGTAGACACCGGAAGTACGGCTATAAATATGGAAATAATCCATAGGATGACAGACGAAATAAGAGCAGATTTCATTGTAAATTGTCGTAATGAAAATGGAAAAGCAATAGCCACAGTTCTATCAAGCGTTATAAAAAGGATAGTAAAAGCGGATGCCTCACTTGATATGGTGGACAAAATCCCACTAACTGTGCACATAGTACTGCGTCGCCAAGCATTCTCCTCCCATACATAGCGATCCCTGTAAACTGCATCAGCAATGCCAATTATTATCATATAAATTCCCATCAGGATATCTGACAAGCCCAAATTAATGACAAAAACGGAGTAACTTTTCTTCAGATTAGCCCGGTCGTACTTAAAGCGATAAACTAAAACGAACAAATTGCCAAGGACTGCACATAGCCCAATGATCCAAAGAGCCACTCGCAAAACAGACAGGCGGATCAGATCTGTACAGGAAGAGATACTGTCACGCGGAGAGAAACAGTTCGGATCCGTAACCGAGGCAGGTTTAGCACAACAAAGAGTGAAGGAGTCGACATACAGAAATCTAAGGCTTGATAGACCCTGGAACATGTGTTCCTTTAGCCGTATATTATTGTTACGTATATCAAGTGTCTTGACATAAGCTAGGTTGTTGAATGTACCATGGCCGATATTTTCTATTTTGTTTGAGCTGAGATTCAAATAAGTCAGAACAACACAATAAAAAAAAGTGTTCGGAGAGAGATAGCGGAGTTGTGAACCAATAATGCTTAACTCTTTCAGTAAATGTAAACCTGAAAACGCCATGTCTTCCACACTGACAATAGGATTATGATTCAAATTGAGATATTTCAAATTCGAAAAAATTGCGAATGTGTCTGCCGGTATAGTGTGTATATCGTTATAACTAAGGTCAAGGGTAATAAGAGAATTTAGACCAGTTAAAACAGAATGGTTGCCAAAGAAAAGTGAATTAATTTGACAGTGTTGCATAGAAAGTGACCAAATACCAGGGAACGTAAGTGGAAGGTGTCCAGTCCAGTCAGAAAGACGAATCTGCACATCTAATGCTCGTGTCGTTCTCGGAAGTTCACGAAATAAGGATGATCTATTAACTGTATTGTCTTCACATTGAAATACCAAGCCCTGACAGGAGCAGCCGTCCGGACAGATGACGTCACAATGGCGTTCGTCGTCAGCTTCGGGACAGTGACCAACCCCGTCACAAACCTGGACTATTGGTATGCATGTTCTTCTCTTGTGACACCGGAAATATCCAGGACAAGTGAAGGAATCTGAAAAAAAATGAATACGATAACAGATTTAAATGTATCTTTGTATACTGTTAAATCACTAAACATTGAATCGCTAGTGCATTATATGATGTGCCAGCCTAAAAAACTGTGTCATTCATATAAAAATGATACAAAGATAGTTCAGTTGACAATGTATTATATTGCTAATAAATGTAAATAATCGTTTTTGAAAGCGTCATTAATTACATTATTTGCAGAAATTTTACCAATGCACTTCCACCACCATTAACATTAACAATACAATGGACTATTTCCCGTCGTGAATGTTTAGATGTCGGAGTACGACGTCACACATAGCTTATAGACGTACCACACTGTTGCTCGTCCTCACTATTCGGACAGTGTGGGACGCCATCACACAATAACCTGGCATGGACACAGTAGGAGTGTGGACATTTAAAAAAATCTGTTGGGCAATTAAACTTTTCTGAAAGGAAAATGAAAATTAATCAAAATTGTTTGCCTTTTAATTCTTATACAGACCCGTGTACGTTCGCAGTTCCGATTTAAGCGTAGCGTTTCGTAGCTTTACCGTAGCATTTCCGTAGCATTACCGTAGCATTACCGTAGCACTTCCGTAGCGCTTGCATTTAAGACGGAACAGCGAACGTACACGGGTCTGTATTCACCCTGAACAATACTGTTTAATGAAAAAAACTACTCAGTAGACTTGTGCCTACAATAATTTCTTATCTAACTAGTACATTTGTAACACCGATCAAATTATATCTTCAATTTTAACATATACAAAATAATTAGTAGACAACTGCAGCAGGATCTGTCCGAGTAGGGTTACCTTAACTTATGGCATTGGGTTTTTTTCCTAGGGAAATGCTAACGACGTGGCTTGATCAAATCAGACAGAAATTAAAGTTTATCTTTATTTACCGCAATTTTGTATATGCGTCAAGTCCCGACATGCGTTTGGTTCACCAGTGACGTCAAAGTCCATCAAACACCGATGATGTGGATAGTAACTCATCCCATTCTGACACAGAAGTTGGGGCTCGAAATATTTCGAGTCGATCAGGTCTTCATCTTTGGATGTGGAAAACAAGAACAACAGATGATATCGTCATAAAACAGTCGTAATTCTAACTGAAAATCGATAAAACAATAGTAAAATATAAAAAAAAAAGTTTTGCATAGAGTGAAGAAGGCATTGTCAGACGCTTAAACACGAAATCTGTGCTTGATCTAACTTTCTGTATTTGGATGTTAATGCGACATTAGATAAAGAGGTGATGTTTTAGAATCGGCTTTTACTGATATTAATCAAGCTTGTAGGCCCGTTTAGGAGTGCACGAGGGGGTCAAACTGTGGGAGGAAATCAGAGTACATGGGGAAATCCAAGCAGGTGGTCGGGCAGGTGCCGCAACACTTTTTTACGTCAGATCGGGGAATCGAACCCCGGCCGATTAAGCTAATGACAAGTGTGTTAGCGCTGTACCACCTAACCACGCAATTATATTATTAAATGTCATCAATTGAATCTTGTTTTGTTTGGCTTGGGTTAGTATTTTTAATGCCCTATCAACAGCTATGTTTATTTAATGACAGCCTCCACTGTGCGCGATATGCATGTGTGGATGCGTTTTTGGAGGTTTAGGTATGTTCTTGTTTGTCTAAACGTAGTAGCACGAAAGTGATGCCGACTTCACATCGCTACCTCACGGAAACGTACGCCCTAATTCAATCATTGGAAAAAAAGAACTATAAAAACTATTAAGAAATTAGGCTTTGAGGTCACGTAAAATGTTTTACAGAAACCGAATTTTGGCCGACATGTTTCAAGAACCTTAACCAGATGGACAACTTTCATTTTATTATCATATTTGCAAATGACCCATATTTGGTAGTAGTAACATAGTGTTATTAAGATATATATTACACATACAAATGTAGTATATCGTTTTTATTTCTATAATTCTTTGATTCTGTTTCATCATTAAAAAATTCCCTTTGTAAAAGGAACAAAATTTTCTTTCCATTCTTGATCGGTCGAGAATGCAATCACGAGGATATATCCGATTGATGTTAAATTACTGTTATAGATTTAAAATAGAAGACACGCAATATGTTCCCATTTAGAATAGTAGTGCTTACCTTCAGTACAGATGAGATCTGAAATATATACTATAAATCTTGTTTTTTGGGTACGTTTTAGTTTGATCCAGCGGATCGGAACATCGCCACCGGTCATCAATGTGGTCTTTCCACGGCATGACGTTTTATTCGCATCTGGTCCATTAAAACAGCTTTCAAGGAAAGGCAAATAATAGATATCTTAACAATAGAAAAAAACACAGTATAAATGCTGTTTCACCAATATTCAAGGTTCTACCAAGATGTGTCGATTATCTGTTCTGATTATATTTATAAACGCAATTAATGTCAGTTTTTTTTGTGATATAAAAGTGATATTGTTGATCCCGATATTCATAATTTATAATTTCGTCCAAAAATTAAGACCCAAATTATGTCCGTGGTCAATAGTTTCAAAATAGTGAAACAGGGTAGTAATTTGCCATTTTATAGAGGTTATGGCGTATTCTAAAAGTCACACATACCAATGACATTTGCCATATTTTTAAGGTCACCTTGATCAAATACGGTAAAACTTTAATAATCTGAGCTAAGTGTATGCTAATCTATGTGCACCGTTGTGAATGGAAAATGTACTAGGTTTTAAGTGTGAATGTAGCAAGTATATGGGGTAAAGGGAGTTGGATGAAGATACAGAAGCTTTTTCATTAGTTGTATGCTTCTCTTTTAGTTTGCAATTGGTAGTTCAGGGTAATTGGTTTTTGTATTATAGTGTGAAATTTGGTTTGATTATGTGGTGCTGTAAATATGTTTTGTAGTTATTGTATATTACCAATAAGCGATTGTTAAATAAATACAGGACCAGTATAAAATTAGTTTGTGGTTATGTATGTTTAAAACACAGTACTAGAACCATTATTAAGAACTTTATTATGATTATGGTTATATTGATTATATTATTTTCCTTAGTTTGAAATAGGTTTTGCAATATGAACGATTCGTCACTTAACTTTAAAGTAGGTTACTCAATACTAATGATATCGAAGAAAATCAAAACCCCCGCAACATATGACACTCAGCTGATACTTACTCATAATTCGCATCACACTGTTTTCTGATATTTCCACAATAGGTTAAATTGCGCATCTGCCGACCGTCCAAGTCACTCGTGAACTGGAGGTATGTCTTTGGGGCGTGAACGAGGATACAGAGCCCCACCATCTGTTGACAATGTCGTGAGCGCGACAAGAGTTTACTCAGAATTTGTTCACTTTCATACTTGATAGGCACCGGTTGTTCAGACAATAGCTCGATTTCTATCGTGAAGTCGTTTTCATATCTCAAAAAACATTCTTTTTTTGAATCAAAGAAGGAGTATGGGGAAACGGGAAATGGCCATGCCATCCGTGTCATGTCTGGGCTGTAGGAGCAACGGACTTCTTCACTACCTATCAACAACGTAAAAGTAAAGTGTATAATATACAGGTTACGACCATAAATCACTCAACTAGGAAAACGCAATTTTTGTTTTCATTTGTTCATAATTATATTATCCCACAAACATTGTAAGAAATGTCGCAGTATGATCAGAATCCCAGGAGAACTGCTAGCTGACAAAATTGGCATTACCAGCATCTTCCTTGGAACCTCTTAAGATATATTCCCTAGATAGATTAAATCTACTCAGGTGACATGGACAATAAGACTTAATATGTTAACCAAAAGCCGTTGTAATCACTAGAGACGTATATATTTACACCAGCCTACCTCGGTTATTACTAAGAAGAAAAAACCTAACCTCATAGTAACATGATGAAAGGATATCTGCGGTACCGCCAGAAACCCGTTCTACATGTCAAATAATCAACAGCCTGTTTTAAAACAGAGCTAGTATGAATAACAAGCAACAGGATTGAAGATGTTAAAATACATTGTGTATTGCAAATATGTGTATTATTAGCCAGTTTTTATGTTCTTCTTAGATAAACATTTTATCGACCGTGAGTTTTGATGTCATACATTCAATATTTATCTCAAAGCAGGAAACAGCCACGAGAAACTTGATAGTGTCCTTTGCATACAATATGCAATATTACTTCAAAGATCTCAAATATTAACTTGTTAAATGATTGAATGATAAAGAACATTTCAACAGAAGAAGTACTTACCACTGGTCCCAAGATGGACTCTCATGGTGATATTATTACATAATCTGTCAGGACAATGTGTCGAGCAAGAATAGGCCAGGTTTCTGTTACAATAGTCCTCGTCAAGTCCTCCAGGGCAATCGGGAACATTATCACACACTCTAAACCTGGAAACTTGTCGATGAAATGGGCAGCGCCAATTGCTAAGTGACTCTAAAACATTGCCTAACAGTAGGAAAAAACGTAAATCGTAGCAGAAATGATTAAAGTCTTTCTGGAAGCGATCAATCATCGAATCAAGGAATGGCAGAGTCGGAAAACACTTGCCTTTCCCCGAAAATATCGGATATAAAATATAATTGCGCGCCCCGGATGATAAACAGAAAAGCATGGTTTGTCGAGAAGTATTACTGGCAATTGATGGCGGCTGTTCACATCTAACCTATATTAACGTTTTGTCTAAAAGACTCATGTTGGCCCGGTAAGCCGTAATGTTGTGATTTTACCCGATCCTTTCGTAGTGTGATCGATTTTCAAATTCTACATGTAACGGAAACATGGAAATGATTTAAAGATTGGTCCCAGAAACACAAATCAATAGTTTTCAATATGAATTCATAACATAGATAGTAATAGATATACAGAGTGCAGAAAATGTGTAAAAAGCATGGAAGGAAAACCTGGATTATAAAAGGGGCTTCTCCAATGAAATGTTACATGGTCCACACAATACACGTGTTTTTGTTTAAATTTGCTTTTATATCCAATATTGCTTATTATGTATTAACCAGAGTCTACTTCAATATTTTCAATGGTTTAATGCAAAAATACTAAATATCCTGTTTACGATACATACTGTAACACGTTGATTGCCATTCGTCTGATCCGTCGAAACATTCCTCCTCGCTATCACAGACGTCGTAGTCAGCAATACACTGGTCGTTGTTACATGTCCATTGACCCGACACGCAAGGAGTTTTATCTATAGAAAGTAACAATCGTCATCATAGTTAGTCATGTTATAGAGAGGAGACCCTCAATTTTCAAGAAAAAAAACAAAACAAAATAAAACGAAATAAAACATACAAAATCTATTTCTTGTCGAAAATGGTGGTCCGACAATGAATTTCTTTTAGGTTTGGAGGTTGAGTTGATTTTTTACTGAATAATTGATATATAGGCGTTAATGTAACGTCCCTACAGACTTACCGAATACATCACATTTACTTTTTTGAATAACAATGTCATTTTTCAATGAGATTAATTAATGCTTTCAATGGTGTAAAACAAAGAAGAACTTACAACATTGACGTTCGTCCGAGCCGTCATAACAATCGGGGTAAAAATCACACACCAGGTTCAGGGATATATGTTTTCCATTGTCACAGAGGAAAGTGATCGCATTTGTTCCGCCTGTAAAAGAGGCGGAAATGTCTTGTCATGTTTTAATTATTTGAATAATGACAAGGTTTAAGAAGAATATATGTACTGAACCTTTTTTAAAGTCAAATATTAAACAATTACTGATGTTGTGTAGGATCATACAAGGATTTTTTGATCTGAGAAAGGTGATAAGCACCGCATAGAGAACTACCACGTTTTGCATGTTAACAGTTCCTGGATTCAGCCTAAACATAACAACTGTTTTTTTTTTATTTTCAACATTTACATAACGTTTTTTTTATCATTCTTAATTTAAAACAAGAAGTTAATATTATTCATATATTCATATAACATAGACAGCCGATGTATGTCGACACTTCTTGTAGTGGAGGCAACTATTGTAGGAAAGACATACAAAATAAACACCTGTGACTAATATTTTACACTTACGTGCTGATTTTGGGCAAGCTTCTTCGTCTGATTGATCTTGATCCATGCAGTCATGGCGATGATCACAAACAAAGTAGGAAAGTAAGTATTCTCCTGTCTGTCTACATCTGAACAGCCGGTCAAGGATCTTTGGGGATATCATGCTTATTTCACTCGTATTAGGTGCCAGTGTCGCTGGAATATGAATTGAAAACGATTTTGAATTCAACGCGTATTTGTTTTAGGAATCTTTTTTTTTGCAGGTTTTCTTTTCCCTAAATTGATTTCGAAAAAACCAACATCTAGATTAATCTATAGAAAGCTGAAACACTCTTTTAAAATAGTTAAATCATCTATATCTTGATAAGAAACACTACCAGTACAACATATTATCAGTAACAAGCGAGCAATTTGTATCCCTTTGACAGGTTTGACCGTTTTCAGTATAATGTAACCAGGTGGGGTGTCCTGCTGGGTGTCGTTGGCATTATGCTTCAGTGAGGTAGCACTATAAATCGGCTAAAGTTCCGGCCGATCAAAAGGACACTTAACACAAACACACGGCAGCCTCCCAATATACACATTCGCACGCACCGGAGGCCGTCCTTAAATGACCATAGCTGTTGATAGGACGTTAAACAAATAAACAAAACCAAATTTCTTTGAAAACCTCAAGGGTTTTGATGACGTTCTGGTAAGCAGGTTGAAAGCATTAATCCATATTTACTTAAAATAGTAAAGGGGAATTTCAAGATAAGATATGTAAAAAGTTGTGAAAGGTAATCATCTTAAATCGGATAGTATTATGGTAGTATACCTGGTAAACTGTTTTCCGATGCCACAAGGCGATAATCTATCTTACACTAAATAACTTTACTCACTTTAGTTATATATAAGTTAATAATAATTTATTCATCTTACGTAAATGGTTTGTTTCCTCCTCCACGCCGATAGAATTGAGGCAGATGGAATACCCCATAGAGCACCTACTATATACCCAGTTACTGAAGACATCTAACGAGGGTGAAATTGCTACACAAGTGCTGAATTGTTCACCATATCTATTCCTGGAAAACGAATAGGTTATGTAAGTACCTGTTTATTGGCACGTCGATTTGTAAATCAAATCATGTCAAATAGCTGGTAAATATTGATTAAGCTTGACAACCGACAGAGGAAATCACCCTGTCATTGGTGGCCTTAAGATAGCACTACAGACTTTGTTATACCTACATGTACCACCAGGCTGTGTATGTCAGGCGTTTAGAGTTGCCCCATATACAGTGTTTCCATTGGAAGTCTTTATTGTTGTTGGTCAGGCCTACAGAAAAATCATTATCCACAGAAATAATCCGGTAAACATAATGTTAAAGTCAAAATCCAACAGCAATCTCAAAAATATCTTTGAATATAAAACATCTGTTGATAACATGATTTTAAACGGATGAAAATGCTAGTGACCAACAAGATCAAATAATTTATTAATAGCAAAAGATATACTTCTCTTGGATCGATCATTACTTCGAAGCCATGCTTAACAGAAATTTAAAAGATAATTAATAAAAAAGATAAATATACCCCAACTTACCAATCGAAACATACTGCTCATCGGCACTAAGATTTCGGTAAGAATCAAAATATTTGTTTATGAGGTCAGAGGCGACTAACTGGTCCTTCCAATTAGAGATCGTGATGCTGCAAGGGACATCTCCAGAGATGTTCCGCACAGAAATACACCCTTTTCTAAAAAAAAAAAAGAACGTACACTGGTCACCCATACATATTCGAAAAGAAACCCACTCCGATACATTACCTTAGCTAGTGGCACTACGCTGTATATTTAATGGGGAATCAAATAAGCTAGCACAATGCCATACACGATATCATAGTTGCTTTAGGCTCATTTGAAAACCCATTTCTTTTGCATCTTTTTTTTTAAGTAGTCTAATGTTCAAATATATGTTGTCATTTTCCCTGTTTGTTTGGGCAATACATATATAACGGATTCCTACTTTGTGAAAAATACTTCAATTTTTTTTTAAATGATGACAAATAAAAACACCATTAATTATTTAATTACCTTTTTTCGGAGGAAACACGAAATAATTGAAATAGTTAAAAATAAAATGGTTTAATTTCGTAGCGGATCATTTCCGTCAAAATGTAGCCACCATGCTTATTTAAATACATACAAATCATTATCATGTGTATATTTCTGCGGTTGTAGCATAGATATAAAACAGAAATAATAACATGTAGAATAATTAATCTCTGAAGAAAATGATTCTTTTACATTATATCATATATATGTATATCATTGATAATACGATTGTTAAGAACATTATAATCTGCAGTCGTTAATATTCTTGATACAGTGTATACTATGACGGCGGCGTTCATGATGTCATCTACAACATTAAGATGTGGACTATGGAACAACCACGTGACAATCAACTTAACACTATGATGTGTAAATGGTACTGGCAATCCCATTTACATGTGTCATTATAAGAATGGATTTCATTGGCACATTATTAATGATCTGAACTGTTTTATAGTGAGATATTGTTGTTATTGTATTCTTTATGGCCCATCAACACTGTAAAGGTAAATAGGGCTTAAATCGGTACATGCAATTATTTGCATCAATAGTCTATGGTTTGCACAGATTTTCCAGCTGTAGAGATAATCGCCGAGACGTTGTTGTCCTTTCCCCTGTTTGTTGGGCCATACATACATGTATATAACGCATTCCTACTTATTAAAGCGTTATATATATATATATCGAACACAATATTATTATTCTAGCATACCCTATATCTCTATAATACTTTTAATGTTAAATGTGAGCTATATGGTATAGTTACATGTAAAATATTTTCCTAATTAGCACTGCTATAAATATTCAGTTAAAACGATGGAATCTGATTGTCTTAGCTGCAAATTCAGATGTAGACTTTTGCCTGACACGAAAGAGAATTGTCACGCTGTTACTCTGCGAAAATATCTCCATACTTACCTCGGCACAAAAATACTTTCTACATTGTCTTGTTCTACGCAAGTATCTGTATAAAAACAATGTATTAATCAATCAAAGGCGACTCTACATTAACATCGTAGGTGTTTAAAGGGAAGACTCTCCTGTGAGGCTCATCACCTTGTGATAGTGCAGAAGTGATGCCGACTGTATAGTGATTAAAGAGGTTTACCCGCAGACGGACCGGTAAACGGCACATCTCCGATCACTAAATAAACTTCAGTACACGTTTCTATGTGACAAAATTAGATGCTTTCCGACTTTATTTCTTGAAAACAATTACAGAATATGTATTTATAAGACATTTTAAAACTCAACCTGAGAGGGAAATGTATGGAATATAACGGCAAATCTTTGTAAATCGCCGTTGCCTTTGAAGTTATCACTGTGCGGCACTGTGCACGTGCTTGTTTCTTTTATGTGTCAATCAAATTAGACTCCATTTTATAGCGGGGACTTATTGCGGGTTGCGATTAAATAAATAATATTCAAAAAATGAGGTTTTAATATCACTTTTCAGCGTTTTATAAGGAAAATAAAATGAAAACCTCAACAATTCCAACAATCTGTCATGTGTAAAAAATCTTTTTCTATTAGCCAATTTTTCTGATCTCTTTGCGGGCAAGCCTCTTTGATATATTATAAAAAAATATATTTATCTTATTTCATGTTATGTATTACAACCACTTATTCTATACATATTCAAATAATATTTTAATATATTTCAAGTTTCGAACCCTTCCTTAATAACCTAACTACAATGAACGAAAGGAATTGAAAATTTCAGTGCAATACCCAATACTGTTTTGGTAATTTTTCACGCTTTGAGTTACATCACTTATATTTTGATAATCTCGGTGTATATTTTGGGTTATCTCCCCGTATAGTTTGAGTAATCTCCCTGTATTTTTTGAGTAATTTCGCTGTATATTTTGAGAAATCTCCCCGTATATTTTGAGTAATATCCCTGTATATTTTGGGTTATCTCCCTGTATATTTTGGGTAGTCTCCCTAAATATTTTGGGTTATATCCTGTATATTTTGGGTTACCTCCCTGTATATATTTGCTTATCTCCCTGTACATTTTGATTTATCTCCCTGTATGTTTTGGTAATCTCCCCGTATATTTTGGGTTACCTCCCTGTATATTTTGAGTAATCTCCTTCAATATTTTGGGAATCTCCCTGTATATTTTGGGTTTTCTCCCTGTATATTTTGGGTAATTTCCTGTATATTTTGGGTTATCTTCCCGTATATTTTGTGTTATTTCCCTGTATATTTTGGGTTATCTCCTTGTATAAATTGGGTTATCTTCCTTTATATTTTGTTTAATCTCTTGTATATTTTGGGTTACCTCCCTGTATATTTTGAGTAATCTCCTGTATATTTTAGGTTATCTCCCTGTATATTTTGAGTAATTTCCTGTATATTTAGAGTAATCTCCCTGTATATTTTGTAATTATCCTTCGATTATTTGGATATCCCATAAAATGCTCGATTATCTCCCTTAACATTTTAGATTGTAAATATTTTTGGTAATAATTGTAATAAATCCAAAGAATTGGATAGAATAATAGAAAATAGATGGGTAAAGGGCCCTCATGTCCAATATTATATGTTTCCAATGGTATTCCACTTACCGCCTACAGTACATAATTTACTTTGTTAAGACCCTTTATGCGCTTCCATTTGGGCAATTAGACTAATCAGATGCGTTACGATAAATGGTAGTTGTATGATAAATACAGTTGATAGGGAGAAAACCGCTACATCTATGGGAATCCACGTTATTCTAATTAATTCATTTTAAAGTTTCTCAAATTAGTCATCGTTCCCTAAGAACCCTGCAGGCTAGGTGTACAAATGAAATTCATTTCCCAGTAGTTTTTTGTTAAATAACTGGGAGAGCAACCCCAGATTAGTAAATTATCAAGAATTTAAATCTTATATACATAATGCAACGCTTGGATAGTCTAACTCAACACGAATAAAAAAAATTCAAAAAAACTGTAATGTATATGTTCAATGATATAAGACAGGTATATCACCGATTAATGTATAATAGATGTTCATTGATATAAGATAGGTATATCACCAATTAATGTATTATAGATGTATATGTTTATAGACCTTATGGGTGATAACAACAGGGGACAGCAGCAAAAACAATATCCAGCAATTAATCAATGTTTTGCTTGTTTAAAATAGCACGGATATTTGACATGTTTCTAATATCTGGCTATTAAAGCTTTGACAATAAGCATTAACTATTGTTTTCATCACTCCTTTTCTATCTTTTAAGTGGAGACAGTTTAATTCATTTACATTTCTGAGTTAGAGGAACTACTTTTATCAGCGCAAAGATTTCACATAAGTAAGTAAAAGTCAGCTTCCTGAAACGATCGCTATATGACTAGCCAGGCTTTGCTAAGATATGCTTGCGAGGTTTATAACCTTGAAACTGAATAGTTGACAGTATAGTATATAAATAAATTAATGTTGCAAATGTAGATGTATACAAAATATATAGATTACAGAAGTGTTAACATCCGCAAGAGATGTACAACTGAAAAGAGCGTCGAGATCGTAGAAAAATATCCCAGTAATCCAAACATTCGGGTTAAAATGTACCCGAGTTTCAATGTTTTGTAAATCGCCTATAATATTCGATCTCGAGAAAAGAAAGTCCTCGGGATATCCAAGTTCGAGTTCATGAATGTTGACTTTCTCCATAATAAGGGTTATAAAGTTATGCTAAATATACTTACTATAAAGAACACGTATCGCCTTTGTAACTGGGATATGGCCACTTTGATTCGGCTGGAGGTTAGAACGACACTCAAAGTCACCATTATCACCAATAGACATGTAATCAATCCGGAGAACACTGGACGTTACGTTATCTGAGGTTATTGAAGCTGTAACTGTAGTCCTGAACATCCATCTACCTTGGTCTGGTTGTACATGTATCTCGTCATTTCGACTGTTCCAGAAAATCCACGTCAGCGGTAAGAAGGTTGGATCTTCAGTCGTACAGGTCAGTGTCAACGTTTCCTGGAACTTGATTTCATCTGGTCCAGTTATGTTGAGAGCTTTGAGTAAATACAAAGGGAAAATAGTATTATTAAAACAAAAACATTCATTAAATAGAACAGTTTTATTTTTAAAAGCTGCATCGGCTAGATTTTACACTGCTTTTTATAAAAACTTATAAAGTGGCACCAGCGTTATAAAATTACATAAACACCCACAAATGAACAAAATAAAAACATCGTCTTAAACAGTATCCTAATAATTTAAAACACTGCATGTGATTATACTGATGCGCGGTGAAATTATTTGTGTATTTTCTTCTGATATAAAAGGTCATACGAGAGAATCAAAATTTTGGGGGTGTAATAGCGTTAAGTTTGTAAACAAACATTATATTTATCCTACAGTAATTATAATAAGTGTATCTGGTAATAAGATTAAAAGAGAAAGGAACAGTTCTTTCTCCCATACTTCAGGTAGGGAAAATAATTGTCTTTTACCGTGATAAGCGGGGTCATCAATTTTGGCGCATATTTCAAAGAGCATTTTAGATGGCGCAATAAAAAACTTTCATAAAAACTTACATTTGCATGCAAGTATCTGTTCCGCGAACAAGGATATCTCAAACCTCGTGCAAGAGTTTGGTTTGACAGCACTCAACAAGCACGTGCTGGTTAAAACCTTATACTCGGGTTGAGATATCCCTGTCTACAGACTATGTATGATTTTATTAGTCCTAATATGGAACACTAATATATTTTATCTTTTGACAAAAGCATGATTTTCCTACCAATTTTTGAATACTGACAAAGTGGTTTTTTTTTAG
Organism: Pecten maximus; assembly: GCF_902652985.1. NCBI lineage: Eukaryota > Metazoa > Mollusca > Bivalvia > Pectinida > Pectinidae > Pecten > Pecten maximus. The sequence goes on along the minus strand of NC_047031.1, from coordinate 19,837,171 downwards.
CTCACGTGCCCTGTGAAATATGTGAGAATCTCAAAGCAAAATATCAGCGTGGGTTTGAATTAACACGCTTTTTTCCCACCGTTGTGTGATGTCACCTAGTTGAAAAGTGTAACAATATTGATCGTCGTTGAAAGGTAATTATCATAGACCATGATACCAGTATGTATTTTTAAATAAAAGTATTCATTACATGAAACATTTCATGGAATATTTTATCCGTAATTAGGTCACCTGAGACGAAGATGTCTTATTGCGATCGCCTTCTGTCCGGCGTCGTCGGTCGTTCGTCGTAAACAATTTATATTTCTAACTTCTTCTAAACAGGCCAAGATACCCGATATTGGATGAATAGCATGCTGGGATGAAAGGCTAACAAGTTTGTTCAAATGGATGACATTGACCATCATTCAAGGTCACAGGGGTCAAATATGCTTAAATATTTAAATGACCTCTTCTTGATAACCGAATTGCCTATATACCCAATATTAGGTATAGCATGCTGGGATGAAAGGTTAACAAGTTTATTCAAATGGATGACCTTGACCTTCATTCAAGGTCACAGAGGTCAAATACGCTTAAATATTTAAACGACCTCTTTTTAATAACCAAATTACCCACATACCCAATATTAGGTCTGCAGCATGCTAGGATGAAGCGCTAACAAGTTTTTTTCCAAACGGATGACATTGACCATCATTCAAGGTCACAAGGGTCAAATATGCTTAAATATTTAAATGACCTCTTCTTAATAACCAAATTGCCTATAGACCCAATATTATGTCTGTAGCATTCTTGGATGAAGGGCTACCAAGTTTGTTCGAATGGATGGCCTTGACCATCATTCAAGGTGACAGGGGTCAAATATGCTAAAATCTTTAAAGAATCTCACCTTGATAACCAAATAGACTTTATGTATTTTGAGAATTTCGTATTCCCTTTTTCAATGTTCATTATAATTCCGTACCCGAAAATGTAAATATAAGCATTGGTTGTCATATAAAAAATATGCACATTTTTTTTTTTTTTTTTTTACATTTTTACATGTTTCGTTTGTTTAATGTAGTTTCGTTTTCTCCCATTTTGCTCATCAGTTTTACTCTAGTGACCTTTATAGTGTTAATTCAAAAGTGCCATTTGATTGACCTAATTCTTTATAGAAATTTCGCTAAATAACTCACTGCTTACCCACTTAACATTACCATAAGCGTAAATTCAAGGGGGTTTGGTTTGGTTTGGTTTATTTTGTATAACGTCCTATTAACAGCTAAGGTCATTTAAGGACGGCATGCGTGCGACATGCATGCGTGTGGTGAGTGCGTATGTGTGTTTTGGGAGGCTGCCGTATGTTCGTGTTAAGTCTCCTTTTGATGCCGATTTTTAGTGCTACATCACTGAAGCATACTGCCGAAGACACCCAGCAGGACACCCCACCCGGTCACATTATACTGACAACGGGCGAACCAGTCGTCCCACTCAATGACACACCTTAAGACCTTTCCATCTCTGTAGAGTGTTTGATACCACAATATCTCAGGTCACCTAATAAAAGCTGATATGTGGTCTCAGCACATCAAATGTTGGTTAGCTTGATGTGCTTATTTAAAGATAGTACAAAACAGCAAGGACATTTTCTATGACTGAAAATCATCAACTAACAAGAATTCCATTCACACTGATGTACCTTATCCGAAATGTGGTTCTTGATAATATGGCATGTTTAATTATTTCCGATGAAATGCATGAATACTGTAAAACCAGCTTATTTTCGAGGGGACTTAATTTTTGCGTTTTCATGCCAGGCGACTTTTTCGCGGTGATCTAATTTCACGATTTGCAGTCATAAAAGGTCTCGTGTAGCGATGATTGAAACAATTACGTTGGTGATTTTCGCGAAAATAGCTTGTTTTACAGTTGTTGTTTTTTCCTCAAATAGAATCTTTTTTAACCTTTTTCATAGAATAAATATCAAGCATACTCACTGTTACTTGGTCCAATGAGAAGGAATATCAAGTATATCACTGCAACAAGGCATGTTGTGATGTTTCTGAAAAAAATACAGGATGGTCGTTAGTCAAACAACTTTATATATAGTGTATAATGCTGAAAAATACAGGATGGTCGTTAGTCAAACAACTTTATATATAGTGTATAATGCTGAAAAATACAGGATGGTTGTAAGTCTAACAACTTGATATGTAGTGTATAGTGCTTGAAAATACAAGATGGTTGTTAGTCTAACAGCTTGATACGTAGTGTATAATGCTGGAAAATACAGGATGGTTGTTAGTCTAACAACTTGATTCGTAGTGTATAATGCTGGAAAATACAAGATGGTTGTTAGTCTAACAGCTTGATACGTAGTGTATAATGCTGGAAAATACAAGATGGTTGTTAGTCTAACAGCTTGATACGTAGTGTATAATGCTGGAAAATACAGGATGGTTGTTAGTCTAACAACTTGATACATAGTGTATAATGCTGGAAAATACTAGATGGTTGTTAGTCTAACAATACGCGCCAACTCTGATCTGTGTATTAATCAATATGGCAGATAGCTTCTAATGCCTTCTAATACTATGTAAAACTACTTGATAATTGTAAATGGGCGTCATGAAGGTGATCTTAATATTAGCATACTTTTTTTTTAATTTGGAGGATTTAATATTGACATGTGATGATTTAATATAAAAAAATCCGATTTCGGAGGTTGTAATTTTTTTCAGATCTTTCACCAATTGGTACCACGGTTAAGTCGTTGGAGCCTGTAGCACCGTTATGTGCTGTAAACAGGATTTGATCCTACACACAAACGAAAACACCATTGAAGGTCGCCATCACCATGTGGTCTCTTTTATTCACAGTACGCATGCGTAATTGGATATTACGTAACATGAATGATATACGCAACTCACTCCATTAAGGATGCTTGACCCAAGATCTCGCATACACTACATCCCTCCTTTTTTTTTCAAAACAGAAGTATTCAACAACAAAATTTTAAATCGAAATTCTCAACATATTTATAGAACAACCTGATGCTTTAAGAGTTCAAATTGTATAGCACCAGGTAGAAACACATTTGACTAGAACTGCATTAAAGTTCATCAATTCCATTGGCGCATATGATATTCAACACTTTGCAAACTTTTAACAAAATTAAAGCTCATATGAAAACATCAAATAGCAAGTGTTATTACTTGTACACATGATAATCATCAAACTTTGTAGGCATCTTATGCTCACGCCTAGGACGTTCATTTACACTCTGTGGAATAGAACCTTTTGGTTCTTCAGCGAGCTCAGCTTGAACCACCCCGCCTGTATCTACAGGTGGTTCCATTTCCGGTACCACAACAGGTTCCTTTTGTGGTTCCTGTGGTTGTACTGGATTTTCTACAAACTTTTTCAAATGAGTAACATTCCGTTTGTGACCAGAATCTAGTGTTACAGAATTACCCGTTTTCTTCAAAACCTGACAAGGCTCTGGGTGAAATGTAGTAGAAAACTTATCATGCCTATCTTGTTTCCTAAGAACTAGATCTCCCTCATGAACTTCGCTCTCTCGTGCTCCACGTTTGGCATCAGCATATGCCCTCCCTTTCTCCTTTTTCTCAGTATCTCGATCTCTCACCTCAGTGTTAATATCATCAGTACTATAATGATGGAGATCTGGAAGTTTTGTACGCAACTTCCTACCGTACAACAGTTCAGCTGGACTGATACCAGTTGTGCTATGTGGGGTACTACGGTACATAAGTAAGTATGAATTGAGGTCATCTTTCCATGATCGACCTTCAGCTTGTGCGATACGGACACGCTTCATAATTGACCGATTTTCACGCTCCACTTGACCATTGGCCTGAGGCCACAATGGAGTTGTCCGACGGTGTTCAATCCCATGGCTACTGCAGAACACTTTGAAATGTTCGCTGATAAACTGAGGACCATTATCTGTCTGAATGGATTCTGACAATCCATGAGTGAGAAAGAACTTGGATAAAATTTGTGTAATTTTCTCAGACGTTGTGGTCTTTGTTACTTCTACCTCAAACCACCTACTATAATAGTCCACCAAAACAAAGATGAAATCACCGGTTGGCAACGGCCCTAATAAATCTGCCGCAAGATGTTGCCATGGTAATGACGGTAACTCACGACGTTTCATTGGTTCCGGTTTACACGGTTGACTAACTAGCTGACAACCATAACATTTCCGACAAAATTTCTCAACTTCATTGTCAATCCCCGGCCACCAAACTTTGCTACGGAGTCTGTGTTTCATACTGACAATACCAGGATGACCTTCATGAGCTAGTTCTAGAACACGTTCTCTCAATGACCTTGGAACCACTAACCTGGTTCCCCTAAGCACTATCATTCCTATAGCACTAAGCTCATTTCGAACAGGTAAGTAAGCAGTATGCTCAGTTTTGTGCCACTGACCGTTTAACAGATGTTCCCGAACTTCAGAAAGTTCTGGATCTTTCTCCGACTCACGCTCGACCTCACGGGTAGTCATGGCAACGGGAGTCGCTTCCTTAGCAACGAACCTAATGTACTCTTCACCGACTTCATGACTAGAGTTCGATACCTTTGACACCTTTAGAAATCGCGACAGCGAATCTGCGATATTTCTCGAACCTGGAATATACCTCACCCTATAACGATAAGGTTGTAACCGGAGGACCCATCTCTCGATCCTCGCACAGGGTTTTGACCTGGTTGAATAGATACATTCTAGCGGCTTGTGATCTGTTAACAACTCAAATTCCATACCATAAAGGTAAACGTGGAACCTCTCGCAGGCCCAAACAATAGCTAGCGCCTCTTTCTCAGTCTGCGAATAGCGCTTCTCTGTGTCACTCAAACTCCTACTTGCGTAACAAATTACTCTAGATTCACCGCTTTGAGATTCCTGCACTAACACTGCCCCAAGACCGACTGGACTTGCGTCTGTAATGACCTGTGTCTTAGCATTCTTGTCAAAGTAACCCAACGTCTCGGCCTGTGCTAAGCACTTCTTAAGAACATTGAACGCGACCTGTTGTTCTGCCCCCCAGACAAATTCTTCGTCCTTTTTCGTCAGTTTCCGTAACGGAGCGGATATCGTAGCTAAGTCCGGAATAAACCGAGCACTGTAATTCACAAGACCTAGGAAGCTTCGTACTTCGCTCGCAGTAGTCGGCTCACGCGCATCAAGAACGGCCTTGACCTTGACCTCGGACGGACCGATCCCCTTTTCAGATAATACATGACCCATGAACACAAGTTTTGACATATTAAATTCACATTTGTCACTGTTCAATGTCATTCCCGACTCACTCAGGACTCTCACAGCTTCTCTCAGCCTCTGGTCATGCTCATCTTGACTACTACCATGTACAATAACATCATCCATGATATTTTGAACTCCCTCACAACCTTGCAACACTTGCTGTACAACTTTTTGAAACATTTCTGGCGCACAACTTACCCCAAACATCAACCTTTTGTACCTATACAAACCCTTGTGGGTCACAAAAGTTGTAATGTCTCTAGACTTCTCTGCTAACATAATCTGGTGGTAGGCCCACTTAATATCTATCTTGCTAAAAACCTTGCTACAGTTCATGTCTTGCAGTACCTCATCAACAGTGGGGATGGGGAATCGTTCGCGTAGGACAGCCGTGTTGGCCTGTCGCATATCTACACACAATCTAATGTCAGTGTCCCCTTTTGGTACCACCACGATCGGAGAAACCCAAGATGTGGGTCCATGTACTGGCTCAATTATGTCCAAGTCCTCAAGTTCCAGTAGTTTCTTTTCAAGTCTGTCCCTCAGGTTGTAAGGCACCCTCCTAAGTGGTTGTGCAATAGGTTTGACCTCGGGGTCAAGTGAGATTTCAAGTTCAAAATTCCTCAAAGTTCCTAATCCCTGGAATGCCTTGGGATACTTCCTAATCAACTCGTCCTTGATCCCCAGAGTTGTAGACACTTTGTTAATATCATGTCTCTCATTAGGTGACGGTAGTGGTCCCAACCTCAGAACCCCTAGTTTTATTGAGGTGTCTTTACCAAGAAGGGTCTGGCCCCTTCCCTCTATAACCAGAAACTCCACGCCGTCCTCGTATCTATCATTATATGCGATACGGGCTACAAATGATCCAACCGCATGAATCGGTGTCTGGCTACCATACACAAAAATGTGTTTGTCACTCTTCTTTGATGTACACTTAATAGACTGTCTTTTAAGTGTTTCCCATGTGCCCCTGTTCATAACGTTACAGCTGGCTCCAGAGTCAATAATAGCCTCCGTCTGGATCCCTCCAATATTAATGACAATACTGTTTTGAGTCTGACCTGAAGTACCATGTACACTAAAGGCATAATTTGCAGGTCCCTCACTCGAAACTTGGCGAACCGTAGATTTCTGACCCTTGGACTTACATCTTGCCTCAAAATGTCCAACTCCATGACATTTCCGACACTTTTGTCCTTTAGCTGGGCACTTATCATCTTTGGCTAGGTGTCCTTCCCTACCACAGTTATAACATGGCCCTATTACTCTGTGACTGTTAGTGTTACCAGACTTCCGGTTGTCTTTCCTTGGTCTAGAGAAAGTTCTACTTTTGGCCCCCTTGGCGCCCCATGCTACCTTGTTTACTTCCTCTATCCCCTCTATGTTCCGTGCTTGTCTCTCGGATTGCTCCAAGGCCCTAGCGATTTCTCGTAGCTGTACAAGTGTCAGAGTTCTCCCCTTTTCCAGTAACTTGCGACGTAGGTGATGTTGAGAACACTTTTCAATCACCTGATCTCTAATCTGTTCGTTCACAGCATTAAGATCACCAAACTCACATGTCTCCGCCTTCTGTCTCAAACGTGTTATAAATTGTTCTACAGTTTCATCAGCTTTCTGCGACATGCTTCTAAACAAATGTCTCTCATAGGGAATGTTCACTTCAGGTGTAAAATGTTTATTGAGCGTACTCACTGTTTTCTCGTACACGTCAGCCCCCTCCGTACTTTCTGTTAGGGTAAAGAAGATGTCCTGTACACTAAGCCCCGAACAATGCAACAACAGAGACTTCTTCTGGGCAGGGTCCTTCACCCCTCTCCCTCCCGCGTACAAGTCGAAAGCCCGCAGCCATCTTTTCCAACGCGGTCCGATTGCTGCTGTGTCTGAACAGTCAAACACTCCAACTCCACCTAATTCTGGCAAATAACTGGTTGCCTGCGCCATCCCTGATCACGTAGGCTCACGATCGTTCACTCGTCGCCAAAATGTAGCACCGTTATGTGCTGTAAACAGGATTTGATCCTACACACAAACGAAAACACCATTGAAGGTCGCCATCACCATGTGGTCTCTTTTATTCACAGTACGCATGCGTAATTGGATATTACGTAACATGAATGATATACGCAACTCACTCCATTAAGGATGCTTGACCCAAGATCTCGCATACACTACAGAGCCGAATTTACATTTTCCGGATTATATCGATAATGTACAAATGTAAAATGGAATGAGCATCATGCAGATAGATCACTGTGTTATTTAGAGGAAAATCAACGAAACTTGTCATAGGTTTGGTTTGGTCTGGTTTATTTTGTTTAACGTCCTATTAACAGCTAAGGTCTTTTAAGGACGGCCTCCCGTGCGTGCGACATGTATGCGTGTGATGAGTGCGTATGTGTGTTTTGGGAGGCTGCCGTATGTTTGTGTTATATCTCCTTGTGATAGGCCGGATCTTTTGCCGATTTAGAGTGCTACCTCACTGAAGCATACTGCCGAAGACACCCAGCAGCACACCACACCCGGTCACATTATACTGACAACGGGCGAACCAGTCGTCCCACTTCTTATATGCTGAGGCTAAGCAGGAGTAGCAACTATCATTTTTAATGACTCTGGTGTGTCTCGGCCAGGGGACAGAACCCAAAGCCTTCCTCACAGGGGCGAACGCTCAACTAAAGGCCAAAAGTGAGGCATTGTCAAGTTAGACATTAGGAAGAAAAAAGTTGTTAAGAAAGAAGAGAAAAGATAAGATCCCAAATTCAGTCACCTCTTACGATCATACAATGGGGGCAGCAGGTACAATTCTTACGCCCTTCCTGCAGGGCAGAATTCCAGGGGGAATGAAACAGGCAAAATTAGGTAATTTTATTTTGTCCAACTTTGATGAATATTGGAAACTTGTGTAAACATTAAAACACTGATAAGGAAAAATGGACGCGATCAAGTAAATCAATCAACTGAACCGTGTTTCTACATACGGAAATTTATCAGTTGTTTACTATACACATGTCCGATAGCATGGCGGGATAATCAATGTATGAAACCAAACATTTGATATTATAACAACGATGAATTAAACATGACAAGTGTCGTATGATTAGCACTGGTCATGTCAAAAACATCAATATACGCGGACACTCTTGTTGACATCGGAATGAATGCAAGTCTATCATTCATACGCATATCCGTATCATTCCATGATTTAAGTGAGGCATTGTCAAGGGAGACATAAGGAAGAAGAAGAAGAAAAAAGATAAGATCCCAAGTTTAGTCGCCTCTTACGATCATGCAATGGGGGCAGCAGGTACGTACAATTCTTACGCCCTACCTGCAGGGCAGACTTGTGATAGTCCTGTAATACACTTATAGATAATCAATAATATATAGACGAGAGTGTCAATACGTTAACACATATGTTAAATAAACCGTGTTAAAATGTTATTACAAGCTCAACGGGAAGAGTTAAAAAGCTTGAGTGAAGGATAAACCATGGTTTACTGAAATATGTAAAAACAGATATATTGAATTCAAAAATGTTTTATTTAATCTTATTTCAGTTAAGTCAGGAGTAAATGGACACACTTTTTATATCCTAAAAAAACTAAACTATGAAAAAGTAGAAGCTAAATCAAAACGTTATGAAATGGTAACTGATTTTGTTTTATATGATTGTGACGTATAATGTATGAATTAGATGCTCAGATATCCGATAATGAAGTTTTGTAATGCTATCAATCAATTTAATAACACGAATGCATGCGAGTAAGACTTGATAAATGAATATTATTTCATTAAGGAAACATTTTTCCATGTCTTTCTTTGTTAAATAATATTTGTATATCATAGGCATTAGGCTACATAAATCCTATCTTCAGGAGGGGAGATAAGAACGATACAATTAAGTATTCTAATTAGTTGTTTACGTGATTCGTTTTCATCTATTCGCTATGAGATTTTTTTTATGAAATTCGAGAGTTACTTCAAAATTCAGTAACGCTCAGTTTTGTTTCAAGAAGACTTTACCTACTGCTGACGCCATTTTCGTATTACAAACATTAATAATCAAAATTCTGAAAAATGGAAACAATTTTTGTTGTTTTATTGATTACCAAAAAATACCTTTCGACTTTATTAAAACACCAAGTTTGTGGTACTAACTTATTTAAGGAGGTGTAGAAGGATAGATGGGTGTACATATACATCAGCGTTTATTATGAACATTATTATATGTAGAATGTGTGATATATCTTAACAAGAATAAAAATGGGAAAAAAGTCATCTTCAAGATTTGAGATTTAAGAAAGCTTTTGTTTAAGAAATAACCAACCTATAGTATGTACATTTTTTTCACGCATTTGCTTATGTAATATACATCCGTGTGGATCACTTATGTGGGCTATTGCTATCCCGCATATGTCTCCCGAATGACCTCAGGTCCGGGAATAATTTTTAATATTGACCCCTTTGGTTTGGTTTGGTTTATGTTTATTTGTTTGACGTCCTAACAATAGCTAAGTTCATTTAATGACTGCCTCCCGTGCGTGCGATATGCATGGGAGTGGCGAGTGCGTGTGTTTTTGGAGGTTGCGGTATGTTTGTGTTGTGTCTCCTTTCGATAGGCCGGAACTTTATAGTGCTACCTCACTGAAGCATACTGCCAAAGACACCCCCCGGTCATATTATACCGAGAACGGGCGAACCAGTCGTCCCACTCTTAATACGCTGAGTGCTAAACAGGAGTAGTAACTACCATTTTTAAAGACTCTGGTTGTGTATATGTATAATTACTTTCAATGCACTGTATCATATTTCCTATGTGCCATTTGAATACAATTATTAATTTTGATCATTGACCTATACATAAGTCATATTGTAACTGTTTTGTCGAGAAATTATCACTACAAGGAAAGACTTGATATTTTCGTTGTGCAAGCCAACATAGACGGAGGAATATAGCGTGATGTCAAACATCAGTCGGCAGTTTCCGGAAAGCCGATCGCCTCTGACAAACATGTGTATTTGTTGTTATCTTGTCACTTTTAGTCAGCCTATTGTTCCTGGTTAACTAGTACTAGTACGAAATGCACACAATATATTTTTTTCTCATCTTTCCAAATATGGTATTGGTTTTATTGTTGGTCACACAGAAAAAATACAAAGTTTCTACACATATATGTTTTCGCCATGTTGGATCGATTTCTCCATGTATTTCACGAAAAGGTTTGAGAAAAACAGTCCTTCAGACAATGTATGTTAGCTATGTGGGATAGGGAAAATCTACCCTCGGGTGAAGAATTTGGGATCTGAACCTCGGCAAGCCTCTGTTTTGGCCCTCATATTCTACACCCTTGGGTAGAATTTTCCTATCACACATACCAAACATATGATGCACTCAATTATTCCAATCTACTGATAAAAATAAATTGAACATTTTAACTGGTATAAATAATATCAATATTGTTTGCTAGGCTGATTGAAGCCGTCACCTGGAATTACTAGTTGGGCGACACCTAAAGGATGTCACAGAAAGAATGAAGCGTAGTGAGGGGCGATAACTCTGTTCGGCACTTTTCATTAAAATCGCTCAATATCTAAATTTCAACCAATGAGAACACTATGTGTTAATTGTTGGGCTGCGAGAGCCGGGTGGTTAAGGTGTCCCAACATTTCATCACTAGGGTAGCCTAGCTATCCATCTCAGGGTTGCGAGTTCGAAACCCACGTGACGTGGGGCAGTTACCTGGTACTGACCGTACGTCGGTGGTTTTTCTCCGGATACTCCAGCTTTTCCTCCATCACCAAAACCAGGCAGGTCCTTAAATGACCCTGGCTTTTAATAGAACGTTAAACAAAAATAAGTGAAACTGTCTTGTTGCCAAGGAAATGAATCCCATACAGCTGAATTTGCTGTCCCATAATATCCCTATTTCATTGAATTCAGACAATATCTAAATTTGGATCATTCGGAGGCCAGGGAATGACTATTACGGTAAAACTTGAAAATGAGGTGACCAGAGGGACAGTGTCCCATGATGTACCTATATATCAAATTTCATTTAAATCAGACAATATCTTAATTTAGACCAATCAGAGGCTGGGAAACCATTTCAGATGGGTGTCATTTTCTTTAAAAAATGTTAAAAGTGAGGTTACAAGAGTAACCGGTGGTCCATGATGTAGTCTACCCACATACCAAATTTCATTGCAATTCGACAATATCAACATTTGGACAAATATCCTCGAAAAATAGGAGTAACTCTTTCAGATAGGAATATCCAAGATTTGATGGGAATCGACTCGCCCCGATATCAATCTTGGAGAAAATTGTTAATTAATCACACTTGCGCAAGGAAAATCCATTTTTTCTATGAATTCCCCAGTGGAGCATAATGATACAAATGAGAGAAGGAAAATTGTTTGTGTGTTTGATATAGCCATTTCATTAAATTGATATTTTGAGACTTTCCCCATAGTTCAAAGTCAGTATCAGTGTCTTTGTCAGTGGTTCATGTCGAGCTAATTGGGAAATTGTAGATCAGTTTACCTGGTTTCTGAAAAATAAGTAGCCTCCCTAAGTCTGAAGCTGGGTCTCGTTGTAGTAGTTGGTGACTACCTGACTGAACAACATACAAGAGGCCCATCGCATGCCATTCAGAGCAATAAGGGTAAAGTGGTCTTGTCCAAAGTCACAACCACGACAGCACATACCGGCCACATACCGGCCTGATTGTCAGCTTCCCTTTTCTTCTGCAGGATAACTGTTCCAACATTTCTATATTTTTTTCTATAAATATAATACTAACAAACTTGGTGTATTTGGTTTAAAGTCCTATTAACAGCCAAGGTCATTTAAGGATGTCCCAGGATTAGAGGTTGAGGAAAGCGGGAGTACCGGGAGAAACACTACCAGCCTACAGTCAGTACCAGTTAACTTCCCCACGTAGGTTTCGAACTAGCAACCCAGAGGTGGAGGGCTAGTGATAAAGTGTTGCGACACCTTAACCACTCGGCCCCTCAATAATAAATAATAAATACACTTTCTTACAGCGGCAATAATACCAAAGAAGTGAAAATTATGGAAAATTTGTTTCTTAATATATAAATTTCTTAAAATTGAGAGAATAGTTATACAAAATGAAATGAAAACCATATTTTATGCAAAGTCTCAAAAACATTTTAATGAATTTTTTTTAAAACTAGAACATAGAGGGTAAGTACTTGCGGTCTAAGGCCTCGTTTACAGTAACTGTTTAAAACTTTTTAATTCTTATTTGTCACAGTTGCAATTGTAAAAGATGTGAAAATTAAAGAAAATGGTGTTATCCCAATATCAAAATAGTTTGATATTAAGAGAATAGTTTTACAATGTGAAATTAAAACCAGATTCCATGTAAAGTTTCAAAATTCTGAATTTGTTTCTTCAGAACAAAATAGAGGAAAATTAACTGCGGTCTTTGGCCAACTATTTAGAATATTTGCATACATGTATAGTGGTGTTGGCCTAAAAAAGAAAAATATACACTATTTACATGTACACTAGTACCTGTGTTACTGTATTTTACCTGTGTGAAGATGACATTATGAAGAAGACTATTTTGTAGAATTGTTATCATAAAATCATGGTCATTGTTTGAATATATCGAATAATTTTCTATAATATACCTTTAGATAAGTAAACTTTAAATTCAAAAGATAAAAAAACAAACTACATGGTTCCCCAACATTGAATTTAACTTTGTGCGACACAATAAATACATGAAAGTTGAAAAAACTTTAGTATAAATTGGTCAGAATTGGTTTCTTGCAGATTGCTTTCTTTGGTATATGTAAGTGAAAGGTTGAAATATGTTGGTATGGTATTAAAGCAAAGATATTTCAAAATTTACCAATTGCTACCTGTGGGCAGATGACATTTTGAAGAATAACTATCTTACAAAATAGTGATAACAAAATATTGGTAATTATTAAATGACTGATTAAAAATTTAAAAGATAAAACAAAAATACAACATGGTTCCACACCCTAAATTAGTTAAATAACTATATATAATGTGATATAACAGTTGACGTAATTTAGTAAAATTTTGTGTGAACAGGTTTCTCGCACATGGTTTCTTTGGCACATGTAATCAAAGGGTTGAAATATGTTGAATATGTCAATTATGGAAGTGATGATAAAGCAACTTATAGATACTTGAAAATTTACTAATTCATGAAATTTCAAATTCAACTATTTTGAAAATTGTTATAGGTAAAACCTGGTAACTCTTTGATTTTGTCAAACAATTTCCCATCTTATACTTTTTTTGTAATAAGTTGAAATTAACTTAATTTGCATATTGTTTTCTTTGGTGCATAAAAGTGAAGGGTTAAAATATATTTGGAAATTTATTTCATTATGTATTAATGCAAAAGATGTTATAATTTGTCACTGTCCTAAGAACCATCTCAATAAAGGGCAGGTCAGAGACTTCAAAATCTAAAGCATTAGAATATAGATATTTCATTAAAAATTTGAAAAAAAATCTATTACTGAAAAAGAATTGTTCAGTATACTGCTAGGGTGTGCTGAAGTATATGTATAGTAGTTTCTTGAAAGTTCGTGTCATTGTAAGCTAATATGTACGAGATATGATTCTCGAAACGTGGTGGCTCCTCAACATAAACAAATATCAGCTGATCAAGACATCAGAGCATCAACTAACGACACAGTAATTTAATTAAATAAACAAACAATAAAGAAATTAAATATTACAAATTTAAACGTCGCCTGTCTCTAAAACGTTAATGAATACGTAGCTTTTACACTATGCCTGCTGCCAGTACTGGAACGGAAGCCTACGACTAGGCCTAAGTACGAGTTTAGATTTGTGATCGAACGCTGGTCTGGGTTGACGATGAATACTGATCCTGGAAAGCAACAAATATGGTCATAGTAGAACAACTATAACCTTCAATGTCACATTTAATATGATAGAATATCAAAAAGTCCTGGTCCTGACGGGAAAATGTAACACAACTCACTTAGACTGCAGCTAAAGCCTGGAGTTGAACGAGTAAGCGGCGTGAAGTCCCCGGTGTTGTTCCATCCGGAACTCCTCGGGGAATCATTTCAGAGATAATACCCGATGAGTTCAGGATGGCTTTATTTCTATAGTCGTCCTTTATATATGCGGCCAAGCCGACCATTCCAAGTGTATTAATAATTTCTATTACATATAAACTTCATACGGCAATTTTTACGGACCTGTTGATGTTAATGCAGGCTTTAAAAGACATTATCAGGATGATTCGCTCAAAACAAACATAAAACCAGTTGATTCGTAATGATTTTAATGCTTATAACTGTGTATGCCGACCCGGTCTATCTGTTCCAACCGTGCTAAACGGAAAGGAAACGCCAGTCTAGCGTCATCAAAACTGGCAGCCTATTTATAGGTAAATACCCCAGTCGAGTGGAAAAATACTGAGAAGGTCGAAAAAATAGGCCATTTTCAAAACAATCTTGTTATTGTTCTGCTGATGATATCGAAAAACTAAACAGACAGTTTTCTTCAGGAAACATTTATCTTTTTGTATGTGTATTGTATATATATATGGATTTTTTTCTGAATTTTGAGGGCGATTTAAACAGAACCTCTTGGTCAAAATGTCGATTTTGGCATGTTTGACCCAAAATATCGCACAATATTATCCACGGGGATACCAGATACACCCAGACCTAGATCGAGTCGAGTTTTACAATGCCTCAAAGTATCAACCGAATTGTATGTGCCAATTTTTCTGTCCTCAAATCGCTATTATATCCGGCAAAATAGGCGAATTAGCTCGTATTATCACTACGTTCCGGACGGAACGATAACTCTAATGAGTTATCGCCCCTCACTACACTTCATTATTTATTACATTTAATTGCCACCATTTTTTTCATTGATTGCTTTCGGTGTAGATAAACGTGTGTTATGATTGGCTAATCATCTAGTTGTCAAATATTGTGGTAATTGTATACTATCCACGGGCTCCTGAAAATTGTGTTTGTAGCATGAATATGCCCTAGGCTGATGGTGTGAATATTTCATATGAGACGCAATTGTTACCGATAGGAAATATTGATTTTATTTAAATCACAACAATTTTACATGAATCGACATATAATGCATCTATACATCGGATAAAATTAATAAAGATTTTGATTTATACTTGTATTGATTAATCATGAAAAGACTGCACGTTTTGATGATAGCCAAATGATGACGAAATTACCAACACAATTTGCTATACAATTACTATTGCGATTAGCGCAATGCTAACAGTGATGAAGCGCAAAAAATGACATAACCGCTAAAACAGTACGTTTCCAGTATAGCAAAGATGCAATGTAAACCTAAAAATCTAAAAACATGGATCATAATAAAACTGTCTACATGTGTAAGAGCAAATTGTTTTCTCCCAATGAACCTCATTATACTTTATTATAAATAATTACAATATCTTGAAACATGTTCTTCATGAACGAATTCGAATATGTATAGGAATGAAATGTGTCGTTTCAAGAGTTGACGACAACCAGTCACCTTACTCGGGCAATTGACTAAATCGAAATTAAGTCCTTTCACATCATTTCAACAATCTATTAATAAAAATGAAGTCAATAATATGAATTCTGAAATATAAAATTTTAATCAAATTATGCGAAATCCGTGGTCCGTGAAACACTAAACAATTCAAAATTCGAAAATATTTCAGAATTTTAGATTTCTAGATTTTTGACATAAAACTTAAAATATCAAATTTTAAAAGAAAAACAAGAGGGACAGGGGGCCTGTATCGCTCACGTGGTTGAATTTGACCCAAGGTCAAAATAATGTCCATGTTTAACTCGTTAATACGTAGCTCTATTTGTAAATCTTGAACAATGCTAAATATGGTTATAGTGTGGAGATCTGAACTGCTTTAAAGAAATAACGTAGTCCAGACTATGGTGTGAAAAGACCCCAGGGATTGATTTTACAATATTATTGTATTTCAAGAAACTAATTCCTTTTGGGTGGAAAAGACCCTTGGGCCTGTTTTTACATCAGAATTGTGTTTATCCCTTAACTTCAAGCGATGCTCTACATGGTTATGGGATGGAGAGTCACCATAACCACTTATGCAAAATCTTCAAAGGATCTTTCAGACTAAATTTGGTTCCAATCCATCATTATCTTTATTACAAGTAGGGATTTTATGAAATTACATCTATTTTTCTTATTTGGCCCCACTCCTCTAGCACTTTGGGGCCAGAATCACCTTTTATGCAAAATATGTTCCCCTTTCCCTAAGGATGTTTCTGACCATATACCATTTATAACTTGACGACTAGTAGTGATTTAATGAAATTACTTCTAACCTAATTATTGGGCCCTGTCCCTTTGTTCCCTTGGGTGTCAACTATTATGCAAAATCTATTTCCCCTCCCCAAATGACCTTTCAGACTAAATTTGTTTTAAATCTAATTATTGGGCCCCGTCCCTTTGGTCCCTTGGGGGTCAACTTTTATGCAAAATTTATTTCCCCTCCCCAAATGACCTTTCAGACTAAATTTGATTTAAATCAATTCATAACTTTATGACAAGTAGCGATTTAAAGGCATTACCTCAATTTCCCCTGACAATTTACAGGATCTTTCAGACTAAATTTGGTTCAAATCCATCCGCAACTTTATTACTAGTAGCGATTTAAATGCATTACCTACAGTTGTATAGTTCCCCTATTGGGCCCTGCCCCCCTCGCCCCTGGTGGTGGTGGTGGTGGTGGTGGTGGTGGTGGGGGGGGGGGGGGGGGGGGGGGGGGGGGGGGGGGGGGGGGGGGGGGGGGGTCAGCATCATCGTGCAGGCAAAATCTGTTAATCTTCCCCAAGAATGTTTCTGACCTAAAAGGGTTCAAATCCATTCACAACTTTATAGACATTATCACTATTTGTCCTATTGTGCCCCATCCCTCTGGCCATCTAGGGGTCAGGAACACTGTTTAGGCAAAATCTGATTCCTTTCCCCCAAGGAATTTTTCTGAACAAATTTGGTTCAAATCCATTCATAACTTTATGTAAAATTGCGATTTAATGAAATTACCTCTATTTCCCCTATAGGGCCCCACCCCTGTGGTGTCTGAGGGTCAGAATACTCATTAAAACAAAATCAGTTCCCCTTGTTTCTGACCAAATTGGGATCAAAATCCATTCATATCTTTATGACTAGTAGCGATTTGAAAGCACCACTATTTCCCCTATTGGGCTCTGTACCTCAGGCACCTGGGGGTCAGCATCACCGTTTAAGAAAATTCTGTTCTCCTTCTGCCAAGGATGTTTTCGACCAAATTTGGTCAAAAACCAATAATAACTTTTTTAACTAGTAGGGGTTTGAAGCAAATGTTGACTCGACGGACGGCTGACGGACGGACATAAGCTCACCGGAGTTAATGAGTTTTTAGATTTTTAGGTTTTTGACCAAAATTCTAAAATTTAAAAACTGCTTTGAATTTTTTGATTTTTAGGTTTTTGACTAAAAACCTAAAATATCAAATATCCAAAATCGAGTTTTAACATTTTTGTTTTAAACATTTCAGAATTGTGATTTTATAGGTGTTACACGGACCCAATTTACTATTTTCTTTGTTCACCTGCTTGTCTGTGAGTTTGTCCACCAGAGTTCCCGTCTAGGGGGAGAACACGACGAAACTTCCATACAAACTTATAATTGTTTGTCTTTGTATTAATTTAAAAATAATTACAAATGTAACACTATACCGGTAATCCAGTATTTGGACAGAGAACGGCGATCTTATTTGTCCATTGAATGCATCCTTTCACTAAAACGAATGTACATCCTCCTCTATACACCAATTCACTCGCGTGCACAGTCACCTATTGCTTATATTAGTTGTTAGTCCTAAGCTGTTGAACATATGACGGCCTGATATTAAGAGTTGCCGGCAATATATATCAGCAGCTAGCAGGGCACATACCGCCGGTAATCGATACACCCGACTGAGTCTATTCAATTTTTCTTTTGTTCGTATTTAATGTACTTCGTAGCTTAATTTATGCCAAAACCTGCAGGCGCGATATTGCGTCCAATAAAAGCTACACAATTCACCACATTAAATAATCGTAGAATGTAGGTCGAATTGAGCATCCACAGCCTTGATTCTCAAAGGGAACTTAAATGACTAACTTATTACAAATTTGAAAAATTATATCCGTAACTCTGATCCATACATATAGAGTTAAACCAGACAAAACCACTCACGCAAGGTAGACCACTTGTATTAAACACAACAAAAGTTGCAAAACATTCGGGTAAAAAAAATTCAACAAAATCAAAATGGAGCCAAATGGTAAATTGACCCCCCACTTTTCCCCCTCATAAGTCGAAATGACCTCTGACCCGACCTTCAGTTCATGTCATAGCATAACTACTACAAAAAATAGATAAATAAATAATGTATCGGTGATAGCCACCAGAGAGTCCATTTTCGCATTTCTCTTTATTTTCCTGTTTCAGGTGTTCAATGCATCGTCAGCACTAAAAGATAGAACGATCTGTCAAAGTTGTGAGATGTTGTTTTTTTAATCACTAGATTGGGAGATTTTGAAAATTTTCGGTCGTGTGTTGTTCAAAAAAGGTACATTCCTTTCCCTAATTTTGCCACCACAGCAGTATCAGGATCGACTGAAGATCTACAAACCTGTGTGTACACACACGACTTACCTTTCTGGTTTCTCGTAAAGTTTAGGAGGTATTGACGTCACCAACCTCTCAACCATATTACACATGAATGTTGGCATTTTGCGACACATTTTATGTTGTTGATTTTTTGTAATTACTGGCTTTTATCAGCTTGGTTTTCATGAAAGGAGACCTGGTCATCTTACAATAAATGTTGCAAAAAGTGAAAAAAAAAAGTAAAAAAAAAAAAAAAATAATCATAAAATAAAATATTGGCTCTTTTAATGGATATAACTTGAAAAAGTTCAATAAAAAAACACTCATGAAACTTCTATTTTAATAGTATTGAGCGTTTTTAACAAATGACTGAAAAAAGAAGTTTGAAAGTAAATTTGATTTATGTTCGCGTCTGATAATCTCGTTTTTGTTAAGTTTTCCATGATTGTCTAAAGACTACAAAATTAATAGAAAATTGAACTGAAAAGGACGAACTCTACCGCTTTGCGCGAAATATTAGATGTGATTCTTTCAGAATTTTCCCGCTTTATTGTTTGCTTGAAACTGCTTCACTCATAGACTTGGTGGATTTGCCTCTGCACGAAAGGCTATGAGATCTGTACCATAGACTGGTTTGGCCCGGCCGGGTGGGGTATCCTGCTGGGTGTCGTCGGCAGGATTGCTTCATTGAGGTAGCACTATAAAACGGCAAAAGTACCGGACTTTCAAAAGAAGAAATAACACGGGCATACCACAGCCTCCTAAAACACACAAACACACTCACCACATGTTATGTCGCACGCACAGGAGGTCGTCCTTAAATGACCTTAGCTGTTGGTAGGACGTTAAACAATATCAAACCAAACCAAACCTAGACAAATGAAATGTGACTTTATCATGTACAAAGGGTTCTATATATAAGGTGGTACATATTTAGACTATTATCGCACTCACCACACCCATGCATGTAGCACGCACGGGAGGCCGACATGTCCTTAGCTGTTGATAGGACATTTAACAAATAAAACCAAACCAAACCATTATCGATGAATAAGAATAGTTATGCGTGATTAACTTCCAGAATATTCTGTTTTGCCAATTTCTCTCTGGTCCTATCCAAACCCCTTCAGCATGATAGCACTGAGTGACACGGTTATGTCTTTAATTTTCTTATCTGTCTACAAGCATGACACTTTCATAAATATTTCAAATGTGTACGTGACAAACACGAATCTAATATCTGTAACATAAATCCTTGATATGCGTCAGTGATTTAGGGGAAGGTTTTCACCTGAGGCCTCATTTCGGAATTCATATTTGAAAGCCAAGATTTCCATCGTCTCCGAAACAGTTGAATTAATTTTTTCCCAAACATGTCAAAAAATACACCAGTTTGATATTTTTAACCTTGAACACTGTTTCATTATTAATGCTGCACCGCTATACGAGGATGAAACATGACACATGTGTGTTGACATGGTTACAAAGCAAAATGTGATAGTGTCTTCCTGTTGGGATGTGTTCTTCATATATTACAGGGATGTTCTTCTTGTGCGAGGAACATATATTTGTCACACCAAATTGCTGTTGAGATGATTATCGTTTCTCTATTGTGGCTGTTCCATTTATTTCTCCAAGGTACGTTGTAATGTTAAACCTTACGTTATCACGTGGCTTGTTTTAATTTCGCAGATATTCTGTCAAAATTCATTGCGTATTTTTAAATCAGAGAATAACAACACGTACACAATTCGTCATTCGAAGTCAAAACTAGGGAAAATGGTAACAAAATGTAAAATTACATCCATATAAGTCATCGAATTATGTTTGATTTTGTATAACATTAACGTCCTATCAACAGTTATGCTCAATTGAGGACGGCCTCCAATGTGTGTGAGATATGATCGTATGTGTGTGTTTGTCCCCTTGTATTTGTGTGAATCTGATGTCGCCTCACTGAAAACATGTGCCGAAGATATCTATCAGGACACATCATCAGTTCACATTACACTGACGCTAATGTTAATGTAGCTTAGAAAGAAAAGAAAGGCTAAGATCAGCCTAAAGGTACGGTTCGTACGCCCTACCTGAAGGGCTGTACATATAATTGAATACGTAAATGATGAATTCTTTCGAGTTAAATGTGGTATTTATTTACGTTGAATACATGTATTTTATTGGTTAAAAAGTGCAACGGTATGCTAATTATAAATCATATTTTCTTTGTGTGAGTTTTAATTGAAATGCATTTTAATATGTATAACCGCTTTGTGCAATCCACAGAGAATCTGTCATTTGGCTCATGTGTTTAATTTTTGCTATGCGCTTACGCTTAAATTTCCGTACTCCAAATTAGTACATTTTCAGTAGATATTTCGTATGATAAATGTTCACTTGAAAATCGTTTATTAATTTCCGTTACAAGCATGCACTGGTTTCTTCCAACTGTTGATAAAATCCCAAACATTTGAAAACTTGATCAGTGATATTTTTTTAATACAAACCGTAAACCAAACTTTGGTTTCTTTCAGGATTTGCAATTTCTTGCCCGAATGGATGGATCCCGTTCAGTTTTGATTGCTTCTATATCATTTACTCACTTCATGGATGGTCCGTTGCCAAGGTAACTATATATATAACCACAAGCTACTTCCGACATAATAACGTTATCGCAATTCTAACTCAAAATCGATACAAAGATGGCAGAATTCAAACAAAATGATAAAAGTATGAATGGCGACATTTGCAAATACACAGACATAATATGACAAGGTGTTCTGGAAGGGCAAAAGTCGTCTTCTTAATTGAGAGCACCTGCAATATAAGCCTATATCG